>NW_024434099.1:0-68854 GCF_017639785.1 Mesocricetus auratus | reverse complement strand
ACACACAGTGTTGTATCGTTAGTATTCATGAAGTTAAGTACGTGGATTCTCATATAGTGTTATATAGTTAGATTTCATGAAGTTAAGCATGTAGTTTCACACACAATGTTGTATCATTAATTTTGAGCACTTAGTTTCACCCACTGTGTTGTGTCGTTCGTTTTCATGTAGTTAAGTACGTAGATTCTCATATAGTGCTATATAGTTAGATTTCATGAAGGTAAGCAGATAGTGTCACACACAGTGTTGTATCGTTAGTTTTGAAGAAGTTAAGTATGTAGTTTCTAACACAGTGTTATATGGTAAGTTCTCATTATGTTAAGCACGTAGCTTCAATCACAATGCTGTATTGTAAGTTTTGAAGAAGTTAAGCACTTAGTTTCACATACTGTGTTGTATCGTTAGTTTCCATGACGTTGAGTACGTAGTTTCTCATATAGTGTTACACAGTTAGGTTTCATGAAGGCAATCACATAGTGTCACATCCAGTGTTGTATCATTAGTTTTCATGAAGTTAAGTACGTGGATTCTCATATAGTGTTATATAGTTAGATTTCATGAAGTTAAGCATGTAGTTACACACACAATGTTGTATCATTAGTTTTGAAGAAGTTAAGCACTAAGATTTACATACTGTGTTGTGTCTTTCGTTTTCATGAAGTTAAGTTCGTAGTTTCTCATATGGTGTTATATAGTTAGATTTCATGAAGGTAAGCATGTAGTTTCACAAACAATGTTGTATCATTAGTTTTGAATAAGTTAAGCACTTAGTTTCACATACAGTGTTGTGTCGTGAGTTTTCATGAAGTTAAGTACATAGATTCTCATATAGTGTTATATAGTTAGATTTCAGGAAGGTACGCACATAGTGTCACACACAGTGTGGTATCGTTAGTTTTGAAGAAGTTAAGAATGTAGTTTCTAACACAGTGATATATGGTAAGTTCTCATTATGTTAAGCACGTAGCTTCAAACACAATGCTGTATTGTAAGTTTTGAAGAAGTTAAGCACTAAGTTTCACATACTGTTTTGTGTCGTTCGTTTTCATTAAGTTAAGTTCGTAGTTTCCCATATAGTGTTATATAGTTAGATTTCATGAAGGTAAGCATGTAGTTTCACACACAATGTTGTATCATTAGTTTTGAAGAAATTAAGTACTTAGTTTCACATACAGTGTTGTGTCGTTAGTTTTCATGAAGTTAAGTACATAGATTCTCATATAGTGTTATATAGCTGGATTTCATGAAGGCAAGCACATAATGTCACACACAGTGTTGTATCGTTAGTTTTGAAGAAGTTAAGAATGTTGTTTCATACACAGTGTTATATGGTAAGTTCTCATTATGTTAAGCATGTAGCTTCAAACACAATGCTGTATTGTAAGTTTTGAAGAAGTTAAGCACTTAGTTTCACATACTGTGTTGTGTCGTTAGTTTCCATGAAGTTGAATACATAGTTTCTCATATAGTGTTATATAGTTAGATTTCATGAAGGTAAGGTTGTAGTTTCACACACAATGTTGTATCATTAGTTTTGAAGAATTTAAGCACTTAGTTTCACATACTGTGTTGTATCGTTAGTTTCCATGAAGTTGAGTACGTAGTTTCTCCTATAGTGTTATGTAGTTATGTTTCATGAAGGTAAGCACATAGTGTCACACCCAGTGTTGTATCATTAGTTTTCATGAAGTTAAGTACGTGGATTCTCATATTGTGTTATATAGTTAGATTTTTTTTTTAATCATTTTTTATTTTAATTTTAAATAGCTTGTTTCACATGTCAATCCCAGTTCCCTCTCCCTCCCCTCCTCCCGCACTCCCCTTCCACCCTCCCTCCCACCCTATTGCCAAATCCCTCCACATAGGGGATGTCTAAAGTCTATCCTTTCACTCTTGGTAGGGTCAAGGCACTCCCCTAAGAGTCCAGGCTGAGAGAGCATCTCTCTTTGTGCCATAGGCACATGAAGACAGATTGTATACCAGGGATAGACACTGATCCACAGCTCAGAGCCCCATAGGTTGCCCAGGCCTTCTCACTGACACTCACATTTGGGGGGTCCAGATCAGTCCCATTCTGGCCTCCCCACTGTCGGTCTGGGGTCCAAGAGCACTCCCCTGTTCAGATCAGCTGTCTCTCCTGGTTTTGCCAGCCCATTCCTTGCCAATTTGCTCATCACTCCTCTCTCTCTGTCACTGGGTTCCTTGGGTTCAGTTCAGTGCTTAGTTGTGTGTTTGCCTCTGCTTCCATCAGTCCCAGGATGAAGGCTCCCGGATAGTTATAGACATCAAGTTCATTATCAGGAATGGGCATTCGAGGTGGTCCTTCCACTATTGCTTAGCTTGCCAATTGATGTTATACCTTTAGATCACTCGAGGTCACTCTGGTGCCTGATCTGTCTTCGATCCTATGATTCCCTCTTCCCCCTATTTTACCCCCACCCCTCAACTTCCTGTTCCCCCATGACCAACTCCCTTCCTCTTTACCCCCTCTACTCTTCCCAGGTCCCACTACCCCCCTCGCCCTGTTCCCCATCCATTCAGAGGATCTTGTCTCCATCCTCTTCTCTTGGGTACTATGCATATATGCATATCTTTTAGGTTCTTTCCTGTTTCCCAGACTCTCTATCTGTGGAAGTGCAGACTGGCACTATCCTGATCCATATTTAAAATCCATATATGAGTGAGTACATACCATGTTTGTCTTTTTGCGACTGGGTTACCTCACTCAGGATGGTTTCTTCCAGTGCTATCCATTTCCCTGCGAATTTCAAGATTCCATTGTTTTTTTCTGCTGAGTAATACTCCATTGTGTAAATGTACCACATTTTCTCTATCCACTCTTCAGTTGAGGGGCATCTAGGTTGCTTCCAGGTTCTGGCTATTACAAACAATGCTGCTATGAACATAGTGGAGCAGATGCCCTTGTTGTATGAACCTGCCTCATTTGGATAAATGCCTAAGAGTGGAATTGCTGGGTCTAGTGGTAGATTAATTCCCATTTTCCTGAGGAATCTCCATACTGATTTCCAAAGAGGCTGTATGAGTCGGCATTCCCACCAGCAATGGAGGAGTGATCCTCTCTCTCCACATCCTCTCCAGCATAAATTGTCTTCGGTGTTTTTGATTCTAGCCATTCTGACAGGAGTAAGATGGTATCTCAGAGTTGTTTTGATTTGCATTTCCCTGATGGCTAAGGATGTTGAGCACTTTCTTAAGTGTCTCTTGGCCATTTTAGCCTCCTCTACTGAGAATTCTCTATTTAGCTCTGTACCCCACCTTTCAAGTGGATCCTTTGGTGTTTTGGAGACTTGTTTCTTGAGTTCTTTGTAAATTTTGGAGATTAGCCCTCTGTCAGATGTAGGGTTAGTGAATATCTTTTCCCATTCTGTGGCCTGCCTTTTTGTCTTTTTGATTGTGTCCTTTGCCTTACAAAAGCTTTTTAGTTTCAGAAGGTCCCATTTGTTAATTGTTGATCTCAGTGCCTGTGCCACTGGTGTTATGTTTAGGAAGTGGTCTCCTGTACCAACTCGTTGAAGAGTATCTCCCACTTTCTCTTCTAAAAGTTTCAGTGTGGCTGGATGTATGTTGAGATCTTTGATCCATTTGGACTTAAGTTTTGTACAAGGCGATAAACATGGATCTATCTGCAGTCTTCTGCATACCATTACCCAGTTATGCCAGCACCATTTGTTGAAGATGCTTTCTTTTTTCCACTGTACAGTTTTAGCTTCTTTGTCAAAAATCAGGTGTTCATAGGTGTGTGGGTTAAAATTAGGGCTTTCGATTCGGTTCCATTGGTCTACCTGCCTATTTTTGTGCCAATACCAAGCTGTTTTCAGGACTATAGCTCTATAATAGAGCTTGAAATCAGGTATGGTGATGCCTCCTGAAGTTCCTTTATTGTATAGGGATGTTTTGGCTATCCTGGGCCTTTTGTTTTTCCATATAAAGTTGATTAATGATCTTTCCAGGTCCTTGAAGAATTGTGATGGAATTTTGATAGGGATTGCATTGAATCTATAGACTGCTTTTGGCAAGATTGCCATTTTTATTATGTTGATCCTACCAATCCAAGAGCATGGGAGATCTTTCCATTTTCTGGTATCTTCTTTGATTTCTTTCTTCAAAGACACAAAGTTTTTGATATACAGGTCTTTCACTTCCTTGGTTAACATTATCCCCAGATATTTGATGCTGTTTTTGGCTATTGTAAAAGGTGATGTTTCTCTGATTTCTTTCTCAGTCACTTTATCATCTGTATATAATAGGGCCACTGATTTTTTTGAGTTTACCTTGTATCCTGCCACTTTGCTGAAGCTGTTTATCAGCTCTAGGAGTAACCTTGCGGAGTTTTTTGGGTCACTTATGTAAACTATCATATCATCTGCAAATAATGAAAGTTTGACTTCTTCTTTTCCTATTTGTATCCCCTTTATCTCCTTTTGTTGTCTTATTGCTGTAGCTAGAACTTCAAGTACAATATTGAAGAGATATGGAGAGAGTGGACAGCCTTGTCTTGTTCCTGATTTTAGAGGAATTGCTTTGAGTTTCTCTCCATTTAGTTTGATGTTAGCTGTTGGTTTACTGTATATTGCTTTTATTATGTTCAGGTACGTTCCTGTTATCCCTGATCTCTCTAGGACCTTTATCATGAAGGGGTGCTGGATTTTGTCAAAGGCTTTTTCAGCATCTAGTGAGATGATCATGTGGTTTTTCTTTCGCAGATTGTTAATATGGTGGATTACATTGATAGATTTTCTAATGTTGAACCATCCCTGCATTCCTGGAATGAAGCCTACTTGATCATGGTGGATGATTTTTCTGATGTGTTCTTGAATCCGGTTTGCAAGTATTTTATTGAGTATTTTTGCATCAATGTTCATGAGGGAAATTGGTCTATAGTTCTCTTTCTTAGTTGTGTCTTTGTGTGGCTTGGGTATCAAGGTAATTGTAGCCTCGTAGAAAGAGTTTGGCAGTGAGCCTCCTGCTTCTATAGTGTGGAATACTTTGACGAGTATTGGAATGAGCTCTTCTTTGAATTTCTGGTAGAATTCTGCACTGAAGCCATCTGGGCCTGGGCTTTTTTTGTTTGGGAGACTTTTGATGACTGCTTCTATTTCATTAGGGGTTATAGGTCTGTTTAGATTATTTATCTGTTCTTGATTTAGTTTTGGCAAGTGATATCTATCCAGGAAATTGTCCATTTCCTTTAAATTTTCAAATTTTGTGGAGTACAGATTTTCAAAGTATGCCCTGATGATTCTCTTGATTTCCTCAGAGTCCGTTGTTATGTCCCCTTTCTCATCCCTGATTTTGTTAATTAGCATGTTCTCTCTCTGTCTTTTGGTTAGTTTGGACAGAGGTTTGTCTATTTTGTTGATTTTCTCAAAGAACCAACTCTTTGTTTCATTGATTCTTCTCAATGTTTTCCTGGTTTCTACTTGATTGATTTCAGCCCTCAATTTGATTATTTCCTGGCGTCTGCTCCTCCTGGGGGAGTTTGCTTCTTTTTGTTCTAGAACATTCAGCTGTGCTATTAATTCTCTAGTATGACTGTTCTCCAGTTTTTTCATGTGGGCACTTAGTGCTATAAACTTTCCTCTCAGCACTGCTTTCAAAGTGTCCCATAAGTTTGTGTATGTTGTGTCTTCATTCTCATTGAAATCGAGGAAGTCTTTAATTTCTTTTTTTATTTGTTCCTTTACCCAGGGATGGTGCAATTGTGCATTGTTCAATCTCCATGAGTTTGTAGGGTTTCTGCGATTTGTGTTATTGTTGAATTCTAATGTTAATGCATGGTGGTCTGATAAGATGCAGGGGGTTATTCCAATTTTTTTGTATCTGTGGAGATTTGCTATGTTTCCTATTATGTGGTCAATTTTAGAGAAGGTTCCATGTGGTGCCGAGAAGAAGGTATATCCCTTTGTATTTGGGTGGAATGTTCTATAGATGTCTGTTAAACCCAGTTGGGTCATAACTTCTATTAATTCTTTTGTTTCTTTGTTAAGTTTCTGTCTGGAGGTCCTATCTAGCGGTGAGAGCGGAGTGTTGAAGTCTCCTACTATTAGTGTGTGAGATTTTATGTGCATTTTGAGCTTTAGTAATGTTTCTTTCACGAATGTAGGTGCCTTTGTATTTGGGGCGTAGATATTTAAAATCGAGACTTCGTCTTGATGTATTTTTCCTTTGATGAATATGAAGTGCCCTTCTTCATCTCTTTTGATTGATTTTAATTTGAAGTCTAATTTGTTAGATATTAGGATTGCTACGCCCGCTTGTTTCTTGGGGCCGTTTGATTGGAAGATCTTTTCCCAGCCCTTTACTCTGAGATAACGTCTGTCTTTGGTGTTGAGATGTGTTTCTTGTATGCAGCAGAAGGAAGGGTTCTGTCTTCGTATCCATTCTGCTAGTCTGTGTCTTTTTATAGGTAAGTTGAGGCCATTGACATTGAGGGATATTAATGACCATTGATTGGTGATCCTTGTTTGCGCTTGATTTATTGTTAGTGAAGTTATTTTGTGTAGTTTCTCCTCCCTTTTTCTTTTAGTGTTTTGTAAAGTATGATTCTATATTGCCTGTGTCTTTGTGAATGTAGTTATCTTCCTTGGCTCTAGGTTTTCCTTCTAGCATTTTCTGTAGAGCTGGATTCATGGATACGTATTGTTTAAATCTGGCTTTGTCATGGAATATTTTGTTTTCTCCATCTATGGTAATTGAGAGCTTTGCTGGATATAGTAGTCTGGGCTGGCATCCTTGTTCCCTTAGCGTTTGTAGGACATCTGACCAGGATCTTCTGGCTTTCATCGTTTCCATTGAGAAGTCAGGTGTAATTCGGATAGGTCTGCCTTTGTATGTTACTTGGCCTTTTTCTTTAGCTGCTCTTAATATTTTCTCTTTGCTCTGTAGGTTTGATGTTTTGATTATTATATGGCGAGGTGACTTCTTCTTCTGGTCAAGCCTATTTGGTGTTCTGTAAGATTCTTGTACTTTCATAGGCATATCTTTCTTTAGGTTAGGGAAGTTTTCTTCTATGATTTTGTTGAATATGTTTTCTGTACCTTTAAGTTGAAGTTCTTCACCTTCTTCTATACCTATTATTCTCAGGTTTGGCTTCTTCACGGTGTCCCATATTTCCTGGATATTTTGTGTTAAGGATTTGTTGGTTTTGAGATTTTCTTTGGTTGACGATGCTATGTCCTCTAATGAGTCTTCAACACCTGAGATTCTCTCTTCTATCTCTTGTATTCTATTGGTGATGCTTGCATCTGTGATTCCAGACCGTTTACCGAGCTTTTCTATTTCCAGCATCCCTTCATTCTGTGTTTTCTTTATCGTTTCTATTTCAGCTTTCAATCCTTCAACTGTTTGAGCTGTTTCCTTAATTTTCTTGGTTGTTTTTTCTTGGTGCTCTTTAGATTCTTTGAGAGATTTGTTTATTTCTTGAATTTTTCCCCCATTTCATGGATTTTTTTGTTTGTTTTTTCTTCTATTTCTTTAAGGGATTTCCTCGTTTCTTCCTTGAGGCTCTCCATCATCTTCATGAAATAATTTTTAAGGTCTGTCTCCTCTTCTTCATCTATGTAGTGCTTTTCAGGTCTTGCTGGTGTTGGATCCCTGGATTCTGGTGGGGTCGTGTTGGTGTTTCTATTGCTGAGTGATCTCTTATTCTGTCTTCTTCCCATCTCTTCTTCCAGTGGGTGCTGGTGGGGGCTTTCTGTCTCCACTGGTCTCCTTCTTTACTGCAGCTGAAGCTGAAGCTGGCCTCGCTGGGGTTGGGGTCTTGGAGGGGCTGATCTCTTTCCTGAAGCTGGGCTCGCTGGGTTGGGGTCTTGGAGGAGCTGATCTCTTTCCTGTGTGGGCGGCTCTTCTGGAAGCCGGGAGCGGCCCCGAAGATGGAGGGGGATGGGTGATGGGCGGGTGGTCCCAGCCAGAGACCCAATCTCACCTGAAGCTGGGCTCGCTGGGTTGGGGTCTTGGAGGAGCTGATCTCTTTCCTGTGTGGGCGGCTCTTCTGGAAGCCGGGAGCGGCCCCGAAGATGGAGGGGGATGGGTGATGGGCGGGTGGTCCCAGCCGGGGACCCAATCTCACCTGAAGCTGGGCTCGCTGGGTTGGGGTCTTGGAGGAGCTGATCTCTTTCCTGTGTGGGCGGCTCTTCTGGAAGCCAGGAGCGGCCCCGAAGATGGAGGGGATGGGTGGTGGGCGGGTGGTCCCAGCCAGAGACCCAATCTCACCTGAAGCTGGACTCGCTGGGTTGGGGTCTTGGGGAGCTGATCTCTTTCCTGTGTGGGCGGCTCTTCTGGAAGCCGGGAGCGGCCCCGAAGATGGAGGGGATGGGTGATGGGCGGGTGGTCCCAGCCGGGGACCCAATCTCACCTGAAGCTGGGCTCGCTGGGTTGGGGTCTTGGAGGAGCTGATCTCTTTCCTGTGTGGGCGGCTCTTCTGGAAGCCAGGAGCGGCCCCGAAGATGGAGGGGGATGGGTGATGGGCGGGTGGTCCCAGCCAGAGACCCAATCTCACCTGAAGCTGGACTCGCTGGGTTGGGGTCTTGGGGAGCTGATCTCTTTCCTGTGTGGGCGGCTCTTCTGGAAGCCCGGAGCGGCCCCGAAGATGGAGGGGGATGGGTGATGGGCGGGTGGTCCCAGCCGGGGACCCAATCTCACCTGAAGCTGGGCTTGCTGGGTTGGGGTCTTGGAGGAGCTGATCTCTTTCCTGTGTGGGCGGCTCTTCTGGAAGCCAGGAGCGGCCCCGAAGATGGAGGGGGATGGGTGATGGGCGGGTGGTCCCAGCCAGAGACCCAATCTCACCTGAAGCTGGACTCGCTGGGTTGGGGTCTTGGGGAGCTGATCTCTTTCCTGTGTGGGCGGCTCTTCTGGAAGCCCGGAGCGGCCCCGAAGATGGAGGGGGATGGGTGATGGGCGGGTGGTCCCAGCCGGGGACCCAATCTCACCTGAAGCTGGGCTCGCTGGGTTGGGGTCTTGGAGGAGCTGATCTCTTTCCTGTGTGGGCGGCTCTTCTGGAAGCCGGGAGCGGCCCCGAAGATGGAGGGGGATGGGTGGTGGGCGGGTGGTCCCAGCCGGGGACCCAATCTCACCTGAAGCTGGACTCGCTGGGTTGGGGTCTTGGGGAGCTGATCTCTTTCCTGTGTGGGCGGCTCTTCTGGAAGCCGGGAGCGGCCCCGAAGATGGAGGGGGCTATAGTTAGATTTTAAGCATGTAGTTTCACAAACAATGTTGTATCATTAGTTTTGAAGAAGTTAAGCACTTAGTTTCACATACTGTGTTGTGTCGTTGGTTTTCATGAAGTTAAGTTCGTAGTTTCTCATATAGTGTTATATAGTTAGATTTCATGAAGGTAAGCATGTAGTTTCACACACAATGTTGTATCATTAGTTTTGAAGAAGTTAAGCAATTAGTTTCACATACACTGTTGTGTCGTTCGTTTTCATGAAGTTAAGTTCCTAGTTTCTCATATAGTGTTATATAGTTAGATTTCATGAAGGTAAGCATGTAGTTTCACACACAATGTTGTATCATTAGTTTTGAAGACGTTAAGCACTTAGTTTCACATAGTGTTGTGTCATTAGTTTTCATGATGTTAAGTACGTAGATTCTCATATAGTGTTATATAGTTAGATTTCACGAAGTTAAGCACATAGTGTCACACACAGTGTTGTATCGTTAGTTTTGAAGAAGTTAAGAATGTAGTTTCTAACACAGTGTTATATGGTAAGTTCTCATTATGTTGAGCACGTAGCTTCAAACACAATGGTGTATTGTTAGTTTTGAAGAAGTTAAGCACTTAGTTTCACATACTGTGTTGTGTCGTTAGTTCTCATGAAATTAAGTACGTAGTTTCTTATATAGTGTTATATAGTTAGATTTCATGAAGGAAAGCATGTAGTTTCACACACAATGTTGTATTACTACTTTTGCAGATGTTAAGCATTTAGTTTCACATACTGTGTTGTGTCGTTCGTTTTCATAAAGTTAAGTACGTCGTTTCTCATATAGTGTTATATAGTTAGATTTCATGAAGGTAAGCTTGTAGTTTCACACACAATGTTGTATCATTAGTTTTGAAGAAGTTAAGCACTTAGTTTCACATACAGTGTTGTGTCATTAGTTTTCATGAAGTTAAGTACGTAGATTCTCATATAGTGTTATATAGTTAGATTTCATGAAGGTAAGCACATAGTGTCACACACAGTGTTGTATCGTTAGTTTTGAAGAAGTTAAGAATGTAGTTTCTAACACAGTGTTATATGGTAGGTTCTCATTATGTTAAGCATGTAGCTTCAAACACAATGCTGTATTGTAAGTTTCGAAGAAGTTAAGCACTTAGTTTCTCATACTGTGTTGTGTCGTTAGTTTCCATGAAGTTGAGTATGTAGTTTCTCATATAGTATTATATAGTTAGGTTTCATGAAGGTAAGCACATAGTGTCACACACAGTGTTGTATCATTAGTTTTCATGAAGTTAAGTACGTAGATTCTCATATAGTGTTATATAGTTAGATTTCATGAAGTTAAGCATGTAGTTTCACACACAATGTTGTATCATTAGTTTTGAAGACGTTAAGCACTTAGTTTCACATACAGTGTTGTGTCGTTAGTTTTCATGATGTTAAGTACGTAGATTCTCATATAGTGTTATATAGTTAGATTTCATGAAGTTAAGCACATAGTGTCACACACAGTGTTGTATCGTTAGTTTTGAAGAAGTTAAGAATGTAGTTTCTAACACAGTGTTATATGGTAAGTTCTCATTATGTTAAGCATGTAGCTTCAAACACAATGCTGTATTGTTAGTTTTGAAGAAGTTAAGCACTTAGTTTCACATACTGTGTTGTGTCGTTAGTTTCCATGAAGTTGAGTACGTAGTTTCTCATATAGTGTTATATAGTGAGATTTCATGACGTTAAGCACATAGTTTCACACACAGTGTTGTATCGTTAGTTTTCATGAAGTTAAGTACGTGGATTCTCATATAGTGTTATATAGTTAGATTTCATGAAGTTAAGCATGTAGTTTCACACACAATGTTGTATCATTAGTTTTGAAGAACTTAAGCACTTAGTTTCACATACTGTGTTGTATCGTTAGTTTCCATGAAGTTGAGTACGTAGTTTCTCATATAGTGTTATATAGTTAGGTTTCATGAAGGTAAGCACATAGTGTCACACCCAGTGTTGTATCATTAGTTTTCATGAAGTTAAGTACGTGGATTCTCATATAGTGTTATATAGTTAGATTTCATGAAGTTAAGCATGTAGTTTCACACACAATGTTGTATCATTAGTTTTGAAGAAGTTAAGCACTTAGTTTCACATACAGTGTTGTGTCGTTAGTTTTCATGATGTTAAGTACGTAGATTCTCATATAGTGTTATATAGTTAGATTTCACGAAGTTAAGCACATAGTGTCACACACAGTGTTGTATCGTTAGTTTTGAAGAAGTTAAGAATGTAGTTTCTAACACAGTGTTATATGGTAAGTTCTCATTATGTTAAGCACGTAGCTTCAAACACAATGCTGTATTGTAAGTTTTGAAGAAGTTAAGCACTTAGTTTCACATACTGTGTTGTGTCGTTAGTTTCCATGAAGTTGAGTACGTAGTTTCTCATATAGTGTTATATAGTGAGATTTCATGACATTAAGCACATAGTTTCATACACAGTGTTGTATCATTAGTTTTCATGAAGTTATAGTAAGTGGATTCTCATATAGTGTTATATAGTTAGATTTCATGAAGTTAAGCATGTAGTTTCACACACAATGTTGTATCATTAGTTTTGAAGAATTTATGCACTGAGTTTCACATACTGTGTTGTATCGTTAGTTTACATGAAGTTGAGTACGTAGTTTCTCAAATAGTGTTATACTAGTGAGATTTCATGACGTTAAGCACATAGTTTCACACGCAGTGTTGTATCGTTAGTTTTCATGAAGCTAAGTACGTGGATTCTCATATAGTGTTATATAGTTAGATTTCATGAAGTTAAGCATGTAGTTTCACACACAGTGTTGTCTCGTTAGTTTTGAAGACGTTAAGAATGTAGTTTCTAACACAGTGTTATATGGTAACTTCTCATTATGTTAAGCACGTAGCTTCAAACACAATGCTGTATTGTAAGTTTTGAAGAAGTTAAGCACTTAGTTTCACATACTGTGTTGTGTCGTTAGTTTTGATGAAATTAAGTACGTAGTTTCTCATATAGTGTTATATTGTTAGATTTCATGAAGGAAAGCATGTAGTTTCACACACAATGTTGTATCATTAGTTTTGAAGAATTTATGCACTTAGATTCACATACTGTGTTGTATCCTTAGTTTCCATGAAGTTGAGTACGTAGTTTCTCATATAGTGTTACATAGTGAGATTTCATGACGTTAAGCACATAGTTTCACACACAGTGTTTTATTGTTAGTTTTCATGAAGTTAAGTACGTGGATTCTCATACAGTGTTATATAGTTAGATTTCATGAAGTTAAGCATGTAGTTTCACACACAATGTTGTATCATTAGTTTTGAAGAATTTAAGCACTTAGTTTCACATACTGTGTTGTATCGTTAGTTTCCATGAAGTTGAGTACGTAGTTTCTCATATAGTGTTATATAGTGAGATTTCATGACATTAAGAACGTAGTTTCATACACACTGTTGTATCGTTAGTTTTGAAGAAGTTAAGCACTTAGTTTCACATACTGTGTTGTGTCGTTCGTTTTCATGAAGTTAAGTTCTTAGTTTCTCATATAGTGTTATAAAGTTAGATTTCATGAGGTAAGCACATAGTGTCACACACAGTGTTGTATCGTTAGTTTTGAAGAAGTTTAGAATGTAGCTTCTAACAAAGTGTTATATGGTAAGTTCTCATTATGTTAAGCACGTAGCTTCAAACACAATGCTGTAATGAAAGTTTTGAAAAAGTTAAGCACTTAGTTTCACATACTGTATTGTGTCGTTAGTTTTCATGAAATTATGTACGTAGTTTCCCATATAGTGTTATATAGTTAGATTTCATGAAGGTAAGCATGTAGTTTCACACACAATGTTGTATCATTAGTTTTGAAGAATTTAAGCACTTAGTTTCACATACTGTGTTGTATCGTTAGTTTCCATGACGTTGAGTACGTAGTTTCTCATATAGTGTTATATAGTTAGGTTTCATGAAGGTAAGCACATAGTGTCACACCCAGTGTTGTATCATTAGTTTTCATGAAGTTAAGTACGTGGATTCTCATATAGTGTTATATAGTTAGATTTCATGAAGTTAAGCATGTAGTTTCACACACAATGTTGTATCATTAGTTTTGAAGAAGTTAAGCACTTAGTTTCACATACAGTGTTGTGTCGTTAGTTTTCTTGATGTTAAGTACGTAGATTCTCATATAGTGTTATATAGTGAGATTTCATGACGTTAAGCACATAGTTTCATACACAGTGTTGTATCGTTAGTTTTCATGAAGTTAAGTACGTGGATTCTCATATAGTGTTATATAGTTAGATTTCATGAAGTTAAGCATGTAGTTTCACACACAATGTTGTATCATTAGTTTTGAAGAATTTAAGCACTTAGTTTCACATACTGTGTTGTATCGTTAGTTTCCATGAAGTTGAGTACGTAGTTTCTCATATAGTATTATATAGTTAGGTTTCATGAAGGTAAGCACATAGTGTCACACACAGTGTTGTATCATTAGTTTTCATGAAGTTAAGTACGTGGATTCTCATATAGTGTTATATAGTTAGATTTCTTGAAGTTAAGCATGTAGTTTCACAACAATGTTGTATCATTAGTATTGAAGACGTTAAGCACGTAGTTTCACATACAGTGTTGTGCCGTTAGTTTTCATGATGTTAAGCACGCAGATTCTCATATAGTGTTATATATAATTAGATTTCACGAAGTTAAGCACATAGTGTCACACACAGTGTTGTATCGTTACTTTGAAGAAGTTAAGAATGTAGTTTCTAACACAGTGTTATATGGTAAGTTCTCATTATGTTAACCACGTAGCTTCAAACACTATACTGTATTGTTAGTCTTGAAGAAGTTAAGCACTTAGTTTCACATACTGTGTTGTGTCGTTAGTTTCCATGAAGTTGAGTACGTAGTTTCTCATATAGTGTTATATAGTGAGATTTCATGACGTTAAGCACATAGTTTCACACACAGTGTTGTATCGTTAGTTTTCATGAAGTTAAGTAAGTGGATTCTCATATAGTGTTATATAGTTAGATTTCATGAAGTTAAGCATGTAGTTTCACACACAATGTTGTATCATTAGTTTTGAAGAAGTTAAGCACTTAGTTTCACATACAGTGTTGTGTCGTTAGTTTTCATGATGTTAAGTATGTAGATTCTCATATAGTGTTATATAGTGAGATTTCATGACGTTAAGCACATAGTTTCATACTCAGTGTTGTATCGTTAGTTTTCATGAAGTTAAGTACGTAGATTCTCATATAGTGTTATATAGTTAGATTTCAAGAAGTTAAGCACATAGTGTCACACACAGTGTTGTATCGTTAGTTTTGAAGAAGTTAAGAATGTAGTTTCTAACACAGTGTTATATGGTAAGTTCTCATTATGTTAAGCACGTAGCTTCAAACACAATGCTGTATTGTTAGTTTTGAAGAAGTTAAGCACTTAGTTTCACATACTGTGTTGTGTCGTTAGTTTCCATGAAGTTGAGTACGTAGTTTCTCATATAGTGTTATATAGTGAGATTTCATGACGTTAAGCACATAGTTTCACACACAGTGTTGTATCGTTAGTTTTCATGAAGTTAAGTACGTGGATTCTCATATAGTGTTATATAGTTAGATTTCATGAAGTTAAGCATGTAGTTTCACACACAATGTTGTATCATTAGTTTTGAAGAATTTAAGCACTTAGTTTCACATACTGTGTTGTATCGTTAGTTTCCATGAAGTTGAGTACGTAGTTTCTCATATAGTGTTATATAGTGAGATTTCATGACGTTAAGCACATAGTTTCATACACAGTGTTGTATCGTTAGTTTTGAAGAAGTTAAGCACTTAGTTTCACATACTGTGTTGTGTCGTTAGTTTTCATGAAGTTAAGTTCGTAGTTTCTCATATAGTGTTATATAGTTAGATTTCATGAAGGTAAGCATGTAGTTTCACACACAATGTTGTATCATTAGTTTTGAAGAAGTTAAGCACTTAGTTTCACATACAGTGTTGTGTCGTTAGTTTTCATGAAGTTAAGTACGTAGATTCTCATATAGTGTTATATAGTTAGATTTCATGAAGGTAAGCACATAGTGTCACACACAGTGTTGTATCGTTAGTTTTGAAGAAGTTAAGAATGTAGTTTCTAACACAGTGTTATATGGTAAGTTCTCATTATGTTAAGCACGTAGCTTCAAACACAATGCTGTATTGTAAGTTTTGAAGAAGTTAAGCACTTAGTTTCACATACTGTGTTGTGTCGTTAGTTTTCATGAAGTTAAGTACGTAGTTTCTCATATAGTGTTATATAGTTAGATTTCATGAAGGTAAGCATGTAGTTTCACACACAATGTTGTATCATTAGTTTTGAAGAATTTAAGCACTTAGTTTCACATACTGTGTTGTATCGTTAGTTTCCATGAAGTTGAGTACGTAGTTTCTCATATAGTGTTATATAGTTAGGTTTCATGAAGGTAAGCACATAGTGTCACACCCAGTGTTGTATCATTAGTTTTCATGAAGTTAAGTAAGTGGATTCTCATATAGTGTTATATAGTTAGATTTCATGAAGTTAAGCATGTAGTTTCACACACAATGTTGTATCATTAGTTTTGAAGAAGTTAAGCACTTAGTTTCACATACAGTGTTGTGTCGTTAGTTTTCATGATGTTAAGTACGTAGATTCTCATATAGTGTTATATAGTGAGATTTCATGACGTTAAGCACATAGTTTCATACACAGTGTTGTATCGTTAGTTTTCATGAAGTTAAGTACGTGGATTCTCATATAGTGTTATATAGTTAGATTTCATGAAGTTAAGCATGTAGTTTCACACACAATGTTGTATCATTAGTTTTGAAGAATTTAAGCACTTAGTTTCACATACTGTGTTGTATCGTTAGTTTCCATGAAGTTGAGTACGTAGTTTCTCATATAGTATTATATAGTTAGGTTTCATGAAGGTAAGCACATAGTGTCACACACAGTGTTGTATCATTAGTTTTCATGAAGTTAAGTACGTGGATTCTCATATAGTGTTATATAGTTAGATTTCATGAAGTTAAGCATGTAGTTTCACACACAATGTTGTATCATTAGTTTTGAAGACGTTAAGCACTTAGTTTCACATACAGTGTTGTGTCGTTAGTTTTCATGATGTTAAGTACGTAGATTCTCATATAGTGTTATATATAGTTAGATTTCACGAAGTTAAGCACATAGTGTCACACACAGTGTTGTATCGTTAGTTTTGAAGAAGTTAAGAATGTAGTTTCTAACACAGTGTTATATGGTAAGTTCTCATTATGTTAAGCACGTAGCTTCAAACACAATGCTGTATTGTTAGTTTTGAAGAAGTTAAGCACTTAGTTTCACATACTGTGTTGTGTCGTTAGTTTCCATGAAGTTGAGTACGTAGTTTCTCATATAGTGTTATATAGTGCGATTTCATGACGTTAAGCACATAGTTTCACACACATTGTTGTATAGTTAGTTTTCATGAAGTTAAGTAAGTGGATTCTCATATAGTGTTATATAGTTAGATTTCATGAAGTTAAGCAAGTAGTTTCACACACAATGTTGTATCATTAGTTTTGAAGAAGTTAAGCACTTAGTTTCACATACAGTGTTGTGTCGTTAGTTTTCATGATGTTAAGTATGTAGATTCTCATATAGTGTTATATAGTGAGATTTCATGACGTTAAGCACATAGTTTCATACTCAGTGTTGTATCGTTAGTTTTCATGAAGTTAAGTACGTAGATTCTCATATAGTGTTATATATTATTAGATTTCACGAAGTTAAGCACATAGTGTCACACACAGTGTTGTATCGTTAGTTTTGAAGAAGTTAAGAATGTAGTTTCTAACACAGTGTTATATGGTAAGTTCTCATTATGTTAAGCACGTAGCTTCAAACACAATGCTGTATTGTAAGTTTTGAAGAAGTTAAGCACTAAATTTCACATACTGTGTTGTGTCGTTAGTTTCCATGAAGTTGAGTACTTAGTTTCTCATATAGTGTTATATAGTGCAATTTCATGACATTAAGAACGTAGTTTCATACACACTGTTGTATCGTTAGTCTTGAAGAAGTTAAGCACTAAATTTCACATACTGTGTTGTGTCGTTAGTTTCCATGAAGTTGAGTACTTAGTTTCTCATATAGTGTTATATAGTGCAATTTCATGACTTTAAGCACATAGTTTCACACACAGTGTTGTATCGTTAGTTTTCATGAAGTTAAGTACGTGGATTCTCATATAGTGTTATATAGTTAGATTTCATGAAGTTAAGCATGTAGTTTCACACACAATGTTGTATCATTAGTTTTGAAGAATTTAAGCACTTAGTTTCACATACTGTGTTGTATCGTTAGTTTCCATGAAGTTGAGAATGTAGTTTCTCATATAGTGTTGTATAGTGAGATTTCATGACGTTAAGCACATAGTTTCATACACACTGTTGTATCGTTAGTTTTGAAGAAGTTAAGCACTTAGTTTCACATACTGTGTTGTGTCGTTCGTTTTCATGAAGTTACGTTCGTAGTTTCTCATATAGTGTTATATAGTTAAATTTCATGAAGGTAAGCATGTAGTTTCACACACAATGTTGTATCATTAGTTTTGAAGAAGTTAAGCACTTAGTTTCACATACAGTGTTGTGTCGTTAGTTTTCATGAAGTTAAGTACGTAGATTCTCATATAGTGTTATATAGTTAGATTTCATGAAGGTAAGCACATAGTGTCACACACAGTGTTGTATCGTTAGTTTTGAAGAAGTTAAGAATGTAGTTTCTAACACAGTGTTATATGGTAAGTTCTCATTATGTTAAGCACGTAGCTTCAAACACTATGCTGTTTTGTAAGTTTTGAAGAAGTTAAGCACTTAGTTTCACATATTGTGTTGTGTCGTTAGTTTTCATGAAATTAAGTACGTAGTTTCTCATATAGTGTTATATAGTTAGATTTCATGAAAGTAAGCATGTAGTTTCACACACAATGTTGTATAATTAGTTTTGAAGAATTTAAGCACTTAGTTTCACATAATGTGTTGTATCGTTAGTTTCCATGAAGTTTAGTACGTAGTTTCTCATATAGTGTTATATAGTTAGGTTTCATGAAGGTTAGCACATAGTGTCACACCCAGTGTTGTATCATTAGTTTTCATGAAGTTAAGTACGTGGGTTCTCATATAGTGTTATATAGTTAGATTTCATGAAGTTAAGCATGTAGTTTCACACACAATGTTGTATCATTATTTTTGAAGAAGTTAAGCACTTAGTTTCACATACTGTGTTGTGTTGTTCGTTTTCATGAAGTTAAGTTCGTAGTTTCTCATATAGTGTCATATAGTTAGATTTCATGAAGGTAAGCATGTAGTTTCACACACAATGCTGTATCATTAGTTTTGAAGAATTTAAGCACTTAGTTTCACATACTGTGTTGTATCGTTAGTTTCCATGATGTTGAGTACGTAGTTTCTCATATAGTGTTATATAGTTAGGTTTCATGAAGGTAAGCACATCGTGTCACACCCAGTGTTGTATCATTAGTTTTCATGAAGTTAAGTACGTGGATTCTTATATAGTGTTATATAGTTAGTTTTCATGATGTTAAGCATGTAGTTTCACACACAATGTTGTATCGTTAGTTTTGAAGAATTAAAGAATGTAGTTTCTAAGACAGTGTTATATGGTAAGTTCTCATTATGTTAAGTATGTAGCTTCAACCAATGCTGTATTGTTAGTTTTGAAGAGGTTAAGCACTTAGTTTCACATACTGTGTTCTGTCGTTAGTTTCCATGAAGTTGAGTACGTAGTTTCTCATATAGTGTTATATAGTGAGATTTCATGACGTTAAGCACATAGTTTCACACACAGTGTTGTATCAGTTTTCATGAAGTTAAGTACGTGGATTCTCATATAGTGTTATATAGTTAGATTTCATGAAGGTAAGCATGTAGTTTCACACACAATGTTATATCATTAGTTTTGAAGAAGTTCAGCACTTAGTTTCACATACAGTGTTGTGTCGTTAGTTTTCATGAAGTTAAATACGTAGATTCTCATATAGTGTTATATAGTTAGATTTCATGAAGGTAATCACATTGTGCCACACACAGTGTTGTATCGGTAGTTTTGAAGAAGTTAAGAATGTAGTTTCTAACACAGTGTTATATGGTAACTTCTCATTATGTTAAGCACGTAGCTTCAAACACAATGCTGTATTGTAAGTTTTGAAGAAGTTAAGCACTTAGTTTCACATATTGTGTTGTGTCGTTAGTTTTCATGATGTTAAGTACGTAGTTTCTCATATAGTGTTATATAGTTAGATTTCATGAAAGTAAGCATGTAGTTTCACACACAATGTTGTATCATTAGTTTTGAAGAATTTAAGCACTTAGTTTCACATACTGAGTTGTTTCGTTAGTTTCCATGAAGTTGAGTACGTAGTTTCTCATATAGTTTTATATAGTTAGATTTCATGAAGGTAAGTTTGTAATTTCATACACAATGTTGTATCATTAGTTTTGAAGAATTTAAGCACTTAGTTTCACATACTGTGTTGTATCGTTAGTTTCCATGAAGTTTAGTACGTAGTTTCTCATATAGTGTTATACAGTTAGGTTTCATGAAGGTTAGCACATAGTGTCACACCCAGTGTTGTATCATTAGTTTTCATGAAGTTAAGTACGTGGGTTCTCATATAGTGTTATATAGTTAGATTTCATGAAGTTAAGCATGTAGTTTCACACACAATGTTGTATCATTAGTTTTGAAGAAGTTAAGCACTTAGTTTCACATACTGTGTTGTGTTGTTAGTTTTCATGAAGTTAAGTACGTAGTTTCTCATATAGTGTTATATAGTTAGATTTCATGAAGGTAAGCATGTAGTTTCACACACAATGCTGTATCATTAGTTTTGAAGAAGTTAAGCACTTAGTTTCACATACTGTGTTGTATCGTTAGTTTCCATGAAGTTGAGTACGTAGATTCTCATATAGTGTTATATAGTTAGGTTTGATGAAGTGTAAGCACATAGTGTCACACCCAGTGTTGTATCATTAGTTTTCATGAAGTTAAGTACGTGGATTCTCATATAGTGTTATATAGTTAGATTTCATGAAGTTAAGCATGTAGTTTCACACACAATGTTGTATCATTAGTTTTGAAGAATTTAAGCACTTAGTTTCACATACTGTGTTGTGTTGTTCGTTTTCATGAAGGTAAGTTCGTAGTTTCTCATATAGTGTCATATAGTTAGATTTCATGAAGGTAAGCATGTAGTTTCACACACAATGTTGTATCATTAGTTTTGAAGAATTTAAGCACTTAGTTTCACATACTGTGTTGTATCGTTAGTTTCCATGAAGTTGAGTACGTAGTTTCTCATATAGTGTTATATAGTTAGGTTTGATGAATGTAAGCACATCGTGTCACACCCAGTGTTGTATCATTAGTTTTCATGAAGATAAGTACGTGGATTCTCATATAGTGTTATATAGTTAGATTTCATGAAGTTAAGCATGTAGTTTCACACATATTCTTGTATCATTAGTTTTGAAGAATTTAAGCACTTAGTTTCACATACTGTGTTGTAACGTTAGTTTCCATGAAGCTGAGTATGTAGTTTCTCATATAGTATTATACAGTTAGATTTCATGAAGGTAAGCACATAGTGTCACACACAATGATGTATCATTAGTTTTGAAGACGTTAAGCACTTAGTTTCACATACAGTGTTGTGTCGTTAGTTTTCATGATGTTAAGTACGTAGATTCTCATATAGTGTTATATAGTTAGATTTCACGAAGTTAAGCACATAGTGTCACACACAGTGTTGTATCGTTAGTTTTGAAGAAGTTAAGAATGTAGTTTCTAACACAGTGTTATATAGTAAGTTCTCAGTATGTTAAGCACGTAGCTTCAAACACAATGCTGTATTGTAAGTTTCGAAGAAGTTAAGCACTTAGTTTCACATACTGTGTTGTGTCGTTAGTTTTCATGAAATTAAGTACCTAGTTTCTCATATAGTGTTATATAGTGAGATTTCATTTCGGTAAGCACATAGTTTCACACACAGGGTTGTATCATTAGTTTTCATGAAGTTAAGTACGTGGATTCTCATATAGTGTTATATAGTTAGATTTCATGAAGGTAAGCAGGTAGATTCACACACAGTGTTGTATCATTAGTTTTGAAGAACTTAAACACTTAGTTTCACATACTGTCTAGTATCGTTAGTTTCCATGAAGTTGAGTACGTAGTTTCTCATATAGTGTTATATAGTTAGATTTCATGAAGGTAAGTTTGTAGTTTCACACACAATGTTGTATCATTAGTTTTGAAGAATTTAAGCACTTAGTTTCACATACTGTGTTGTATCGTTAGTTTCCATGAAGTTGAGTACGTAGTTTCTCATATAGTGTTATACAGTTAGGTTTCATGAAGGTAAGCACATAGTGTCACACCCAGTGTTGTATCATTAGTTTTCATGAAGTTAAGTACGTGGATTCTCATATAGTGTTATATAGTTAGATTTCATGAAGTTAAGCATGTAGTTTCACACACAATGTTGTATCATTAGTTTTGAAGAAGTAAAGCAATTAGTTGCACATACAGTGTTGTGTCGTTAGTTTTCATGATGTTAAGTACGTAGATGCTCATATAGTGTTTTATAGTTAGATTTCACGAAGTTAAGCAGATACTGTCACACACAGTGTTGTATCGTTAGTTTTGAAGAAGTTAAGAATGTAGTTTCTAACACAGTGTTATATGGTATGTTCTCATTATGTTAAGCACGTAGTTCAAACACAATGCTGTATTGTTAGTTTTGAAGAAGTTAAGCACTTAGTTTCACAAACTGTGTTGTGTCGTTAGTTTCCATGAAGTTGAGTATGTAGTTTCTCATATAGTGTTATATAGTGAGATTTCATTTCATTAAGCACATAGTCATACAAAGTGTTGTATCATTAGTTTTCCTGAAGTTATGTAAGTGGATTCTCATATAGTGTTATATAGTTAGATTTCATGAAGTTAAGCATGTAGTTTCACACACAATCTTGTATCATTAGTTTTGAAGAATTTATGCACTTAGTTTCACATTCTGTGTTGTATCGTTAGTTAACATGAAGTTGAGTACGTAGTTTCTCAAATAGTGTTATACTGTGAGATTTCATGACGTTAAGCGCATAGTTTCACACGCAGTGTTGCATCGTTAGTTTTCATGAAGCTAAGTACGTGGATTCCCATATAGTTAGATTTCATGAAGTTAAGCATGTAGTTTCACACACAGTGTTGTCTCGTTAGTTTTGAAGACGTTAAGAATGTAGTTTCTAACACAGTGTTATATGGTAAGTACTCATTAGGTTAAGCACATAGCTTCAAACACAATGCTGTATTGTAAGTTTTGAAGAAGTTAAGCACTTAGTTTCACATACTGGGTTCTGTCGTTAGTTTCCATGAAGTTGAGTACGTAGTTTCTCATATAGTGTTATATAGTGAGATTTCATGAAGGTAAGCATGTAGATTCACACACAATGTTGTATCATTAGTTTTGAAGAATTTAAGCACTTAGTTTCACATACTGTGTTGTATCGTTAGTTTCCATGAAGTTGAGTACATAGTTTCTCATATAGTGTTATATAGTTAGGTTTCATGAAGGTTAGCACATTGTGTCACACCCAGTGTTGTATCATTAGTTTTCATGAAGTTAAGTACGTGGATCTTATATAGTGTTATATAGTTAGATTTCATGATGTTAAGCATGTAGTTTCACACAATGTTGTATCGTTAGTTTTGAAGAATTAAAGAATGTAGTTTCTAAGACAGTGTTATATTGTAAGTTCTCATTATGTTAAGTATGTAGCTTCAACCAATGCTGTATTGTTAGTTTTGAAGAGGTTAAGCACTTAGTTTCACATACTGTGTTCTGTCGTTAGTTTCCATGAAGTTGAGTACGTAGTTTCTCATATAGTGTTATATAGTGAGATTTCATGACGTTAAGCACATAGTTTCACACACAGTGTTGTATCAGTTTTCATGAAGTTAAGTACGTGGATTCTCATATAGTGTTATATAGTTAGATTTCATGAAGGTAAGCATGTAGTTTCACACACAATGTTATATCATTAGTTTTGAAGAAGTTCAGCACTTAGTTTCACATACAGTGTTGTGTCGTTAGTTTTCATGAAGTTAAATACGTAGATTCTCATATAGTGTTATATAGTTAGATTTCATGAAGGTAATCACATTGTGTCACACACAGTGTTGTATCGTTAGTTTTGAAGAAGCTAAGAATGTAGTTTCTAACACAGTGTTATATGGTAACTTCTCATTATGTTAAGCACGTAGCTTCAAACACAATGCTCTATTGTAAGTTTTGAAGAAGTTAAGCACTTAGTTTCACATACTGTGTTGTGTCGTTAGTTTTCATGAAATTAAGTACGTAGTTTCTCATATAGTGTTATATTGTTAGATTTCATGAAGGAAAGCATGTAGTTTCACACACAATGTTGTATCATTAGTTTTGAAGAATTTATGCACTTCGATTCACATACTGTGTTGTATCCTTAGTTTCCATGAATTGAGTACGTAGTTTCTCATATAGTGTTACATAGTGAGATTTCATGACGTTAAGCACATAGTTTCACACACAGTGTTTTATTGTTAGTTTTCATGAAGTTAAGTACGTGGATTCTCATATAGTGTTATATAGTTAGATTTCATGAAGTTAAGCATGTAGTTTCACACACAATGTTGTATCATTAGTTTTGAAGAATTTAAGCACTTAGTTTCACATACTGTGTTGTATCGTTAGTGTCCATGAAGTTGAGTACGTAGTTTCTCATATAGTGTTATATAGTGAGATTTCATGACGTTAAGAATGTAGTTTCATACACACTGTTGTATCGTTAGTTTTGAAGAAGTTAAGCACTTAGTTTCACATACTGTTTTGTGTCGTTCGTCTTCATGAAGTTAAGTTCGTAGTTTCTCATATAGTGTTATATAGTTCGATTTCATGAAGGTAAGCACATAGTGTCACACACAGTGTTGTATCGTTAGTTTTGAAGAAGTTAAGAATGTAGTTTCTAACACAGTGTTATATGGTAAGTTCTCATCATGGTAAGCACGTTGCTTCAAACACAATGCTGCATTGTAAGTTTTCAAGAAGTTAAGCACTTAGTTTCACATACTGTGTTGTGTCGTTAGTTTTCATGAAATTAAGTACGTAGTTCTCATATAGTGTTATATTGTTAGATTTCATGAAGGTAAGCATGTAGTTTCACACACAAGGTTGTATCATTAGTTTTGAAGAATTTAAGCAGTTAGTTTCAGATTCTGTGTTGTATCGTTAGTTTCCATGAAGTTGAGTACGTAGTTTCTCATATAGTGTTATATAGTTAGATTTCATGAAGGTAAGTTTGTAGTTTCACACACAATCTTGTATCATTAGTTTTGAAGATTTTAAGCACTTAGTTTCACATACTGTGTTGTATCGTTAGTTTCTATGAAGTTGAGTACGTAGTTTCTCATATAGTGTTATATAGTTAGATTTCATGTAGGTAAGTTTGTAGTTTCACACACAATGTTCTATCATTAGTTTTGAAGAATTTAAGCACTTAGTTTCACATACTGTGTTGTATCGTTAGTTTCCATGAAGTTGAGTACGTAGTTTCTCATATAGTGTTATATAGTTAGGTTTCATGAAGGTAAGCACACACAGTGTTGTATTGTTATTTTTGAAGAAGTTAAGAATGTAGTTTCTAACACAGTGTTATATGGTAAGTTCTCATTATGTTAAGCACGTAGCTTCAAACACAATGCTGTATTGTTAGTTTTGAAGAAGTTATGCACTTAGTTACACATTCTGTGTTGTGTCGTTAGTTTCCATGAAGTTGAGTACGTAGTTTCTCATATAGTGTTATATACTTAGATTTCAGGACGTTAAGAACATAGTTTCACACACAGTGATGTATCGTTAGTTTTCATGAAGTTAAGTACGTAGTTTCTCATATAGTGTTATATAGTTAGATTTCCTGAAGTTAAGCATGTAGTTTCACACACAATGTTGTATCATTAGTTTTGAAGAATTTAATTACTTAGTATCACATACTGTGTTGTATCGTTAGTTTCCATGAAGTTGAGTACGTTGTTTCTCATATAGTGTTGTATAGTGAGATTTCATGACGTTAAGCACATAGTTTCCCACACAGTGTTGTATTGTTAGTTTTCATGAAGTTAAGTACGTGGATTCTCATATAGTGTTATAGAGTTAGATTTCATGAAGTTAAGCATGTAGTTTCACACACAATGTTGTATCATTAGTTTTGAGGAAGTTAAGCACATAGTTTCACATACAGTGTTTTGTCGTTAGTTTTCATGATGTTAAGTACGTAGATTCTCATATAGTGTTATATAGTTAGATTTCACGAAGTTAAGCACATAGTGTCACACACAGTGTTGTATCGTTAGTTTTAATGAAGTTAAGAATGTAGTTTCTAACACAGTGTTATATGGTAAGTTCTCTTTATGTTAAGCACGTAGCTTCAAACAAAATGCTGTATTGTTAGTTTTGAAGAAGTTAAGCACTTAGTTTCACATACTGTGTTGTGTCGTTAGTTTCCATGAATTTGAATACGTAGTTTCTCATATAGTGTTATATAGAGAGATTTCATGACGTTAAGCACATTGTTTCACCCACAGTGTTGTATCGTTAGTTTCCATGAAGTTGAGTACGTAGTTTCTCATATAGTGTTATATAGTTTAGTTTCATGAAGGTAAGCACATAGTGTCACACCCAGTGTTGTATCATTAGTTTTCATGAAGTTAAGTACGTGGATTCTCATATAGTGTTAAATAGTTAGATTTCATGAAGTTAATCATGTAGTTTCACACACAATATTGTATCATTAGTTTTGAAGAATTAAGCACTTAGTTTCACATACAGTGTTGTGTCGTTAGTTTTCATGATGTTAAGTACGTAGATTCTCATATAGTGTTATATAGTTAGATTTCACGAAGTTAAGCACATAGTGTCACACACAGTGTTGTATCGTTAGTTTTGAAGAAGTTAAGAATGTAGTTTCTAAACAGTGTTATATGGTAAGTTCTCATTATGTTAAGCACGTAGCTTCAAACACAATACTGTATTGTAAGTTTTGAAGAAGTTAAGCACTTAGTTTCACATACTGTGTTGTGTCGTTAGTTTTCATGAAATTAAGTACGTAGTTTCTCATATAGTGTTATATAGTTAGATTTCATGAAGGTAAGCATGTAGTTTCAAACACAATGTTGTATCATTAGTTTTGAAGAATTTAAGCACTTAGTTTCACATACTGTGTTGTATGGTTAGTTTCCATGAAGTTGAGTACGTAGTTTCTCATATAGTGTTATATAGTTAGATTTCATGAACGTAAGTTTGTAGTTTCACACACAATGTTGTATCATTAGTTTTGAAGGATTTAAGCACTTAGTTTCACATACTGTATTGTATCGTTATTTTCCATGAAGTTGAGTACATAGTTTCTCATATAGTGTTATATAGTTAAGTTTCATGAAGGTAAGCACACACAGTGTTGTATCGTTGGTTTTGAAGAAGTTAAGAATGTAGTTTCTAATACAGTGTTATATGGTAAGTTCTCATTATGTTAAGCACGTAGCTTCAAACACAATGCTGTATTGTTAGTTTTGAAGAAGTTAAGCACTTAGTTTCACATACTGTGTTGTGTCGTTAGTTTCCATGAAGTTGAGTACGTAGTGTCTCATATAGTGTTATATAGAGAGATTTCATGACGTTAAGCACATAGTTTCACCCACAGTGTTGTATCGTTAGTTTTCATGAAGTTAAGTACGTGGATTCTCATATAGTGTTATATAGTTAGATTTCATGTATTTAAGCATGTAGATTCACACACAATGTTGTATCATTAGCTTTGAAGAATTTAAGCACTTAGTTTCACATACTGTGTTGTATCGTTAGTTTCCATGAAGTTGAGTACGTAGTTTCTCAAATAGTGTTATACTGTGAGATTTCATGACGTTAAGCGCATAGTTTCACACGCAGTGTTGTATCGTTAGTTTTGAAGAAGTTAAGAATGTCGTTTCTAACACAGTGTTATATGGTAAGTTCTCATTATGTTAATCATGTAGCTTCAAACACAATGTTGTATTGTTAGTTTTGAAGAAGTTAAGCACTTAGTTTCACATACTGTTTTGTGTCGTTAGTTTCCATGAAGTTGAGTACGTAGTTTCTCATATAGTGTTATATAGTGAGATTTCATGACGTTAAGCACATAGTTTCACCCACAGTGTTGTATCGTTATTTTCCATGAAGTTAAGTACGTGGATTCTCATACAGTGTTATATAGTTCTATTTCATGAAGTTAAGCATGTAGTTTCACACACAATGTTGTATCATTAGTTTTGAAGAATTTAAGCACTTAGTTTCACATACTGTGTTGTATCTTTTGTTTCCATGAAGTTGAGGACGTAGTTTCTCATATAGTGTTGTATAGTGAGATTTCATGACGTTAAGCACATAGTTTCCCACACAGTGTTGTATCGTTAGTTTTCATGAAGTTAAGTACGTGGATTCTCATATAGTTATATATATCTAGATTTCATGAAGTTAAGCATGTAGTTTCACACACAATGTTGTATCATTAGTTTTGAAGAAGTTAAGCACTTAGTTTCACATACAGTGTTGTGTCGTTAGTTTTCATATAGTATATAGTTTCATATAGTTGATTCTCATATAGTGTAAAATATTTAGATTTCATGAAGGTAAGCACATAGTGTCACACTCAGTGTTGTATTGTTAGTTTTGAAGAAGTTAAGAATGTAGTTTCTAACACAGTGTTATATGGTAAGTTCTCATTATGTTAAGCACGTAGCTTCAAACACAATGCTGTATTGTAAATTTTGAAGAAGTTAAGCATTTAGTTTCACATACTGTGTTGTGTCATTAGTTTTCATGAAATTAATTACGTAGAATCTCATATAGTATTATATAGTTAGATTTCATGAAGGTAAGCATGTAGTTTCACACACAGTGTTGTATCATTAGTTTTGAAGAATTTAAGCACTTAGTTTCACATACTGTGTTGTATCGTTAGTTTCCATGAAGTTGAGTACGTAGTTTCTCATATAGTGTTATATAGTTAGATTTCATGAAGGTAAGTTTGTAGTTTCACACACAATGTTGTATCATTAGTTTTTAAGAATTTAAGCACTTAGTTTCACATACTGTGTTGTGTAGGAGTGAACCCCACAAAGCTACCCGCCCAACAGGGCGGGGTCAAGGTAGAGATAAAAGGTAGTGAAAGGAAAAGGGGCCTCCCTCTTTTTCTCCTGGAAGCCAGCCACGCTTCTAACTCCTGGTATGTGCGACTCTCTCTCTCCCTGATAAATAAATATATTGTTTTTCCCTATATAGCCTCGATTATCGCTTATACCTGGTGGCAGAAGTGGTTTGGAATTACAGCCCACGCCTGGGAAACCGCCTGAATTCGGCATCCGGAGGTTAGTGCTAATTCGCTCCAGCCCGCGGCCCCGCCGCCCGCCCCAGTCGGCCGCTGCGCGTACCTGCAGCTGGACCGCGAATAGAGCAATTGGCCTCTCCACGCGGAGCTGTTTTCCCTTCCCCACAAGCCCTGCTGCCCCGCCGGCCGCTGCCGCCCAGCGCCCCCACGCTTGCTGTCCACAGCTGCCGCGTGCTGTTCGCCCGTTCGCGGACACCGCAGCATGCGTGTACCCTGCGCGGAGACAGTCAGCCGCTGCGCGTGATCATTGGGCGTCCCCCGCCACCGCTGCTGCCTCGCACCGCCGCCGACGCCGCAGCCGCCGCCACTGCTCTGCGCCCGGAGCTGCCCCCCCCGCGATCGTTCTGCGCTCCGGCCGCCCGCCAAGCGCGCAGAACCGGGGACTCAGACCCCTTTGCTGCCCACCCGGCAACGCCACACGTGCTGCTCACAGCCCACTGCTGCAACTCGCAGTTGCTGACCGCCCGCGCGTTCCAGCCGCCAGCATCCCGGCCAATCGGTTGCCCGCTCCCTCCCCTGCTGCCGCCCGCCAAGCAGAACCGGGGACTTTCGTGCCTGATTAATTCTACATACACTGCCTCAGCAGCTACCTTTGCAAGCTCCACTGCTGTGCGGTGAATCTGCCTTCCCAAATCTGCCCATTAAGCTTTCACAGGTTCCTTGGGAGCATCCGATTTTCCGCGGAGAGGTAGCGTTTAGCAGTACACCTCCGCCATCTGCTGGCCAAGCACGGTAACTACAGGTATTTTAATTTGAGATAATAAAGGAGGTGAATTTTTCCAATTTAGGAATCACCGATTGATGGTAAGAACATCTAATTATAACATGGCAGGTAATTTAACACTGCAGGATTTTGGAGATTTCATTACCAATGTGATGGATTATGTGGTAAAAGACAATTATGATATTTTTCTTACGTATATGTGTGCCATGCTTGTGATTAGTGTATTAATACATATAATCACTTGGAAGAAACATGAGCTTATGTTTCAAAAATTAGAATCAAAAATTCAGGAACAAGTGGATTTGGCTACATTTAATTCAATGTCCGCTAAGACTGACTCTAACCAGGTGGAACTTTCCAATTTAGCAGAGTCAATTAAAAAATTAGAGTCAAAAATTCAGGAACAAGTGGATTTGGCTACATTTAATTCAATGTCCGCTAAGACTGACTCTAACCAGGTGGAACTTTCCAATTTAGCAGAGTCAATTAAAAAATTAGAGTCAAAAATTCAGGAACAAGTGGATTTGGTTACGTTTAATTCAATGTCTACTTCATTTATGGTTAAGACTGAGTCTAATCAGGTGGAACTTTCCAAATTATCAGAGTCAATTCAAAAGTTAGAGTTAAAAATTCAGGAACAAGGGGACTTGGTTAAATTTGACCAGGACAACCTTCGAGACACATTCAATTCGATGTCCACTACATTTATGGCTAAGATGGAATATAACCAGGAGGAATTTTCAAAATTAGCAGGGTCGATTCAATCTATGTCTGATAATAATGGCAATCTAGCGGATCGAATGTGTTTTCTGGAAGGAAAAATAGATGCCTTTGGAGTTTTTAGGGAGGATGGTATGAAAAGCTTGGAATTTCGTTTAACTCAACAATCCAAAGAGTTAAAACAATCTTTAATGCAGAAAATCCAAGACCTTAATGAACAATCTGAGGACTTGGGACAATTTTTAAGGGAGGAAATAGAAGACCTCAATGAACAGTCCAAGGAATTGGAACAATTTTTAATGCAGGAAATACGAGACTTAAAGGATGACATGGTTGCAAAATTTCAATCTTTAGAGGATACATCCTCTGAAATATCAGAAGTGGAGTCAATGGATGCTAGGCCACTAGGAAATAAACGAAATATGGCTACTAGACATCCTAAGGTGGCCTTTCCAGTAACTGTAGTAGAAAGGTCATCATCACGGAGGCACCAATCTGGTTCCACTACACAGAAATGGGAACCTATTCCAATAAAAGATATGAAAACAATTAAAAATGCGATCATGACTTTTGGGGTCCACAGTACTTATGTAAAACAGTTACTAAACACATGGGCAACTACTAATAAGATAACTCCCTCAGATTGGAATGATTTAATATCTGCAGTGTTGGACCAGTCTACACAAATACAGTGGAAAGCTTTGTGGAGACAGGAAGCCAAGGCCCTTGAACTTCAAGGTTTGAAGGATGGCTTTGATGCTTCTGAAAGTAAGATTATGGGAGAGAAGCAATTTTCTGACCCGCAGGTCCAAGCTGGTTATGATGAGCGTACATTTGATTTATGCAAAACAGCAGCACTAAATGCTTTGGATAAGGTTCGTGAACCAGGGGAAAGAGTTGAAGCATACTCGAAAGTGATACAGGGTCCGAGAGAAAGATTCTCTGAATTCTTACAAAGATTATCCAGAGCAGTAGATTTACAAATAACTGATCCTAATATTAGGCGACTTCTTACAGAATCGTTGGCTTATGAGAATGCAAACCCACATTACAAACAGATACTGTGGCCATTAAAGGTAAGATCAGCACCATTGGAGGAATGGGTCTTATATACAACTAATGTTGAGTATGACAATCCAGAGGCAGGAACTTGGATAGGAGAAGCCATTTCTAAAGGATTTAGGAGGAATCAGGATGAAATATGGCCTACCCAAGAGGAGATACCAAATTGGGTTGGGCAAGCAATCTCTAGAAATTTTAAAAGACATCACAATTTTAGATGTTTTAATTGTGGTAAAATGGGACATCTGAGTAGGAACTGTAGACAACACATTCCTAGGAATAATTCTTCTACCAGGAATGTGTCAAACAGAAGGCCTCAACCTCCTGGTCTCTGCAGGAGGTGTGGAAAAGGCCGGCATTGGACAAATGAATGCAGATCCACAACAGATAGACAAGGTAGATCTTTAAAGCCAAAAAACGGATCTCAGGGGCTCAACCGAGCCCCAAAAATAGAGATTATCTGGTCATTCCCAGTGACAGTGGAGGACAGCCTCTCCCAGGACAATTAGAAGATCCACTGCCCATTGTAAATTATATGGCACTGGACAATACATTAGCTCCAGAGGATGAATCAATTACATCAGGAGGAGATACAAAACATATATTTTGGCAAACTTCTATACAATATCATAGACCCAAGCTGGCAATTAAGGTAAACAATAGGGTAATTTATGGTCTACTGGACACAGGCAGTGATGTCACTATCCTTAATCAGCAGTCCTGGCCACACGACTGGGCTTTAAAAGAGGCTAATGTTCAATTCTTAGGGATTGGAACCCTATCTGAAGTTAAACAGAGCGTTAGATGGATTGACTTTATTGGGCCAGAAGGACAGAGAGGAAGGTTAAAGCCATACGTTGCAGATATTGCTATAAACCTCTGGGGTCGTGATCTACTCCAGCAATGGAATACACAGATTAACATTCCTCCTGTATCAGCTAGGAATCATAGACAAGCTTCTAGTGGTACAAAGAATAAAGTAAGGCAGTACAGAAAACAGATGCCAAATGTACAGGCTGTACAGATGCAAGATGCTAGTGCCAAACCAACAGAGCAACCAAAAGCTCTACCCTTAAAATGGCTGACAGATGAACCCGTCTGGGTGGGTCAATGGCCTATGACATCTGAGAAGTTAGAGGCTTTGGAGAAGTTAGTTCAGGAACAGTTAGATGCTGGACATATTGAGGAATCAACTAGTGCATGGAATTCACCTGTTTTTGTTGTCAAGAAGAAGTCTGGTAAGTGGAGAATGGTTACTGATCTTAGAGCCATCAACAAGGTAATTCAGCCTATGGGGTCTCTACAACCTGGGATGCCGTTACCTTCTCTAATTCCTAAGGATTGGCCAATTATAGTTATAGACTTAAAAGATTGTTTCTTCACCATACCGTTACAAGAAAACGACAGAGAAAAGTTCGCCTTCACGGTACCTACCTATAATAATTCCCGTCCGGTACAGAGATTCCAGTGGATGGTACTACCTCAAGGTATGTTAAACAGTCCAACTTTGTGTCAGTATTTTGTGAATAAACCTCTAGAAATAATTCGTAAAAAATTTCCACATTCGATAATATATCATTATATGGATGACATATTATTGTCTGATTCAAATAAGGATACATTGGAAAAGATGTTTGAGGCAGTAAAAGAAACTTTGCCTCGCTGGGGATTACAAATTTCCCCAGAAAAAATACATAGAGGAGATTCTATTAACTATTTAGGTTATAAAATAGATGCTCAGAAATTTAGACCACAGAAAGTACAGATTAGAAGAGATCGTTACCGGACTCTTAATGATCTTCAAAAACTATTAGGTGAAATCTCTCAATTACAGACAATTAACGTGGATTCTCATAGAGTGTTATATAGTTAGATTTCCTGAAGTTAAGTATGTAGTTTCACACACAATGTTGTATCATTAGTTTTGAAGAATTTAAGCACTTAGTTTAGCATACTGTGTTGTATCGTTAGTTTCCATGAAGTTGAGTACGTAGTTTCTCATATAGTGTTATATAGTTAGGTTTCATGAAGGTAAGCCCATAGTGTCACACCCAGTGTTGTATCATTAGTTTTCATGTAGTTAAGTACCTGGATTCTCATATAGTGTTAAATAGTTAGATTTCATGAAGTTAAGCATGTAGTTTCACACACAATGTTGTATCATTAGTGTTGAAGAATTAAGCACTTAGTTTCACATACAATGTTGTGTCGTTAGTTTTCATGATGTTAAGTACGTAAATTCTCATATAGTGTTATATAGTTAGATTTCACGAAGTTAAGCACATAGTGTCACACACAGTGTTGTATTGTTAGTTTTGAAGAAGTTAAGAATGTAGTTTCTAACACAGTGTTATATGGTAAGTTCTCATTATGTCAAGCGCGTAGCTTCAAACACAATGCTGTATTGCTAGTTTTGAAGAACTTAAGCATTTAGTTTCACGTACTGTGTTGTGTCGTTAGCTTCCATGAAGTTGAGTTCATAGTTTCACATATAGTGTTATTTAGTGAGATTTCATGACGTTAAGCACATAGTTTCACACAGAGTGTTGTATCGTTACTTTTCATGAAGTTAAGTACGTGGATTCTCATATAGTGTTATATAGTTAGATTTCATGAAGTAAAGCATGTAGATTCACACACAATGTTGTATCATTAGTTTTGAAGAAGTTAAGCACTTAGTTTCACATACAGTGTTGTGTCGTTAGTTTTCATGAAGTTAAGAACGTTGATTCTCATATAGTGTAAAATAGTTAGATTTCATGAAGGTAAGCACATAGTGTCACACACAGTGTTGTATCGTTAGTTTTGAAGAAGTTAAGAATGTAGTTTCTAACACAGTGTTATATGGTAAGTTCTCATTATGTTAAGCACGTAGCTTCAAACACAATGCTGTATTGTTAGTTTTGAAGAAGTTAAGCACTTAGATTCACATACTGTGTTGTGTCGTTAGTTTCCATGAAGTTGAGTACGTAGTTTCTCATATAGTGTTATATAGTGATTTTTCATGACATAGTTTCACACACAGTGTTGTATCGTTTGTTTTCATGAAGTTAAGTTAGTGGATCCTCATATAGTGTTAAATAGTTAGATTTCATGAAGTTAAGCATGTGGTTTCACACACAATGTTGTATCGTTAGTTTTGAAGAAGTTAAGCACTTAGTTTCACATACTGTGTTGTGTCGTTAGTTTTCATGAAGTTAAGTATGTAGTTTCTAACATAGTGTTATATAGTTAGATTTGATGAAGGTAAGCTTGTAGTTTCACACACAATGTTGTATCATTAGTTTTGAAGAAGTTAAGCACTTAGTTTCACATACTGTGTTGTGTCGTTCGTTTTCATGAAGTTAAGTACGTAGTTTCTCATATAGTGTTATATAGTTAGATTTCATGACGGTAAGCACATATTGTCACACACAGTGTTGTATCGTTAGTTTTGAAGAAGTTAAGAATGTAGTTTCTAACACTGTGTTATATGGTAAGTTCTCATTAGGTTAAGCACGTAGCTTCAAACACTATGCTGTATTGTTAGTTTTGAAGAAGTTAAGCACTTAGTTTCACATACTGTGTTGTGTCGTTCGTTTTCATGAAGTTAAGTACATAGTTTCTCATATAGTGTTATATAGTTAGGTTTCATGAAGGTAAGCACATAGTGTCACACACAGTGTTGTATCATTAGTTTTCATGAAGTTAAGTACATGGATTTTCATATAGTGTTATATAGTTAGATTTCATGAAGTTAAGCATGTAGTTTCACACACAATGTTTATCATTAGTTTTGAAGAATTTAAGCACTTAGTTTCACATACTGTGTTGTATCGTTAGTTTCCATGAAGTTGAGTACGTAGTTTCTCATATAGTGTTATATAGTGAGATTTCATGACGTTAAGCACATAGTTTCACACACAGTGTTGTATCGTTAGTTTTCATGAAGTTAAGTACGTGGATTCTCATATAGTGTTATATAGTTAGATTTCATGAAGTTAAGCATGTAGTTTCACACACAATGTTGTATCATTAGTTTTGAAGAAGTTAAGCACTTAGTTTCACATACTGTGTTGTGTCGTTAGTTTTCATGAAGTTAAGTACGTAGTTTCTCATATAGTGTTATATAGTTAGATTTCATGAAGTTAAGCACATAGTGTCACACACAGTGTTGTATCGTTAGTTTTGAAGAAGTTAAGAATGTAGTTTCTAACACAGTGTTATATGGTAAGTTCTCATTATGTTAAGCACGTAGCTTCAAACACAATGCTGTATTGTAAGTTTTCAAGAAGTTAAGCACTTAGTTTCACATACTGTGTTGTATCGTTAGTTTCCATGAAGTTGAGTACGTAGTTTCTCATATAGTGTTATATAGTTAGATTTCATGAAGGTAAGTTTGTAGTTTCACACACAATGTTGTATCATTAGTTTTGAAGAATTTAAGCACTTAGTTTCACATACTGTGTTGTATCGTTAGTTTCCATGAAGTTGAGTACGTAGTTTCTCATATAGTGTTATATAGTTAGGTTTCATGAAGGTAAGCACATAGTGTCACACACAGTGTTGTATCATTAGTTTTCATGAAGTTAAGTACGTGGATTCTCATACAGTGTTATATAGTTAGATTTCATGAAGTTAAGCATGTATTTCACACACAATGTTGTATTATTACTTTTGAAGATGTTAAGCACTTAGTTTCACATACTGTGTTGTGTCGTTCGTTTTCATGAAGTTAATTACGTAGTTTCTCATATAGTGTTATATAGTTAGATTTCATGAAGGTAAGCATGTAGTTTCACACATAATGTTGTATCATTAGTTTTGAAGAAGTTAAGCACATAGTTTCACATACAGTATTGTGTCGTTCGTTTTCATGAAGATAAGTATGTAGATTCTCATATAGTGTTATGTAGTTAGATTTCATGAAGGTAAGCACGTAGCTTCAAACACAATGTTGTATCATTAGTTTTGAAGAAGTTAAGCACTTAGTTTCACATACTGTGTTGTGTCGTTAGTTTTCATGATATTGAGTACGTAGATTCTCATACAGTGTTATATAGTTAGATTTCATGAAGCTAAGCATGTAGTTTCACACTCAATGTTGTGTCATTAGTATTGAAGAATTTAAGCACTTAGTTTCACATACTGTTTTGTATCGTTAGTTTCCATGAAGTTGAGTACGTAGTTTCTCATATAGTGTTATATAGTGAGATTTCATGACGTTAAGCACATAGTTTCACACACAGTGTTGTATCATTAGTTTTCATGAAGTTAAGTACGTGGATTCTCATATAGTGTTATATAGTTAGATTTCATGAAGTTAAGCATGTAGTTTCACACACAATGTTGTATCATTAGTTTTGAAGAAGTTAAGAATGTAGTTTCTAACACAGTGTTATATGGTAAGTTCTCATTATGTTAAGCACGTAGCTTCAAACACAATGCTGTATTGTAAGTTTTGAAGAAGTTAAGCACTTAGTTTCACATACTGTGTTGTGTCGTTAGTTTCCATGAAGTTAAGTACGTAGTTTCTCATATAGTGTTATATAGTTAGATTTCATGAAGGTAAGCATGTAGTTTCACACACAATGTTGTATCATTAGTTTTGAAGAAGTTAAGCACTTAGTTTCACATACAGTGTTGTGTCGTTAGTTTTCATGAAGTTAAGTACGTAGTTTCTCATATAGTGTTATATAGTTAGATTTCATGAAGGTAAGCACATAGTGTCACACACAGTGTTGTATCGTTAGTTTTGAAGAAGTTAAGAATGTAGTTTCTAACACAGTGTTATATGGTAAGTTCTCATTATGTTAAGCACGTAGCTTCAAACACAATGCTGTATTGTTAGTTTTGAAGAAGTTAAGCACTTAGTTTCACATACTGTGTTGTGTCGTTAGTTTTCATGAAGTTAAGTACGTAGTTTCTCATATAGTGTTATATAGTTAGGTTTCATGAAGGTAAGCACATAGTGTCACACACAGTGTTGTATCATTAGTTTTCATGAAGTTAAGTACGTGGATTCTCATATAGTGTTATATAGTTAGATTTCATGAAGTTAAGCATGTAGTTTCACACACAATGTTGTATCATTAGTTTTGAAGAATTTAAGCACTTAGTTTCACATACTGTGTTGTATCGTTAGTTTCCATGAAGTTGAGTACGTAGTTTCTCATATAGTGTTATATAGTTAGATTTCATGACGTTAAGCACATAGTTTCACACACAGTGTTGTATCGTTAGTTTTCATGAAGTTAAGTACGTGGATTCTCATATAGTGTTATATAGTTAGATTTCATGAAGTTAAGCATGTAGTTTCACACACAATGTTGTATCATTAGTTTTGAAGAAGTTAAGCACTTAGTTTCACATACTGTGTTGTGTCGTTAGTTTTCATGAAGTTAAGTACGTAGTTTCTCATGTAGTGTTATATAGTTAGATTTCATGAAGGTAAGCATATAGTTTCACACACAATGTTGTATCATTAGTTTTGAAGAAGTTAAGCACTTAGTTTCACATACAGTGTTGTGTCGTTAGTTTTCATGAAGTTAAGTACGTAGATTCTCATATAGTGTTATATAGTTAGATTTCATGAAGTTAAGCACATAGTGTCACACACAGTGTTGTATCGTTAGTTTTGAAGAAGTTAAGAATGTAGTTTCTAACACAGTGTTATATGGTAAGTTCTCATTATGTTAAGCACGTAGCTTCAAACACAATGCTGTATTGTAAGTTTTGAAGAAGTTAAGCACTTAGTTTCACATACTGTGTTGTGTCGTTAGTTTCCATGAAGTTGAGTACGTAGTTTCTCATATAGTGTTATATAGTTAGATTTCATGAAGGTAAGCTTGTAGTTTCACACACAATGTTGTATCATTAGTTTTGAAGAATTTAAGCACTTAGTTTCACATACTGTGTTGTATCGTTAGTTTCCATGAAGTTGAGTACGTAGTTTCTCATATAGTGTTATATAGTTAGGTTTCATGAAGGTAAGCACATAGTGTCACACACAGTGTTGTATCATTAGTTTTCATGAAGTTAAGTACGTGGATTCTCATACAGTGTTATATAGTTAGATTTCATGAAGTTAAGCATGTAGTTTCACACACAATGTTGTATTATTAGTTTTGAAGATGTTAAGCACTTAGTTTCACATACTGTGTTGTGTCGTTAGTTTTCATGAAGTTAAGTACGTAGTTTCTCATATAGTGTTATATAGTTAGATTTCATGAAGGTAAGCATGTAGTTTCACACACAATGTTGTATCATTAGTTTTGAAGAAGTTAAGCACTTAGTTTCACATACAGTGTTGTGTCGTTAGTTTTCATGAAGTTAAGTACGTAGATTCTCATATAGTGTTATATAGTTAGATTTCATGAAGGTAAGCACGTAGCTTCAAACACAATGTTGTATCATTAGTTTTGAAGAAGTTAAGCACTTAGTTTCACATACTGTGTTGTGTCGTTAGTTTTCATGATATGTAGTACGTAGATTCTCATATAGTGTTTTTAGTTAGATTTCATGAAGTTAAGCATGTAGTTTCACACACAATGTTGTATCATTAGTTTTGAAGAATTTAAGCACTTAGTTTCACATACTGTGTTGTATCGTTAGTTTCCATGAAGTTGAGTACGTAGTTTCTCATATAGTGTTATATAGTGAGATTTCATGACGTTAAGCACATAGTTTCACACACAGTGTTGTATCATTAGTTTTCATGAAGTTAAGTACGTGGATTCTCATATAGTGTTATATAGTTAGATTTCATGAAGTTAAGCATGTAGTTTCACACACAATGTTGTATCATTAGTTTTGAAGAATTTAAGCACTTAGTTTCACATACTGTGTTGTATCGTTAGTTTTCATGAAGTTAAGTACGTAGTTTCTCATATAGTGTTATATAGTTAGATTTCATGAAGGTAAGCATGTAGTTTCACACACAATGTTGTATCATTAGTTTTGAAGAAGTTAAGAATGTAGTTTCTAACACAGTGTTATATGGTAAGTTCTCATTATGTTAAGCACGTAGCTTCAAACACAATGCTGTATTGTAAGTTTTGAAGAAGTTAAGCACTTAGTTTCACATACTGTGTTGTGTCGTTAGTTTTCATGAAGTTAAGTACGTAGTTTCTCATATAGTGTTATATAGTTAGATTTCATGAAGGTAAGCATGTAGTTTCACACACAATGTTGTATCATTAGTTTTGAAGAAGTTAAGCACTTAGTTTCACATACAGTGTTGTGTCGTTAGTTTTCATGAAGTTAAGTACGTAGATTCTCATATAGTGTTATATAGTTAGATTTCATGAAGTTAAGCACATAGTGTCACACACAGTGTTGTATCGTTAGTTTTGAAGAAGTTAAGAATGTAGTTTCTAACACTGTGTTATATGGTAAGTTCTCATTATGTTAAGCACCTAGCTTCAAACACAATGCAGTATTGTAAGTTTTGAAGAAGTTAAGCACTTAGTTTCACATACAGTGTTGTGTCGTTAGTTTACATGATGTTAAGGACGTAGATTCTCATATAGTGTTATATAGTGAGTTTTCATGACGTTAAGCACATAGTTTCACACACAGTCTTGTGTCGTTAGTTTTAATGAAGTTAAGTACGTGGATTCTCATATAGTGTTATATAGTTAGATTTCATGAAGGTAAGCTTGTAGTTTCACACACAATGTTGTATCATTAGTTTTGAAGACGTTAAGCACTTAGTTTCACATACAGTGTTGTGTCATTAATTTTCATGATGTTAAGTACGTAGTTTCTCATATAGTGTTATATAGTGAGATTTCATGACGTTAAGCACATTGTTTCACACACAGTGTTGTATCGTTAGTTTTCATGAAGTTAAGTACGTGGATTCCCATATAGTGTTATATAGTTAGATTTCATGAAGTTAAGCATGTAGTTTCACACACAATGTTGTCTCGTTAGTTTTGAAGAAGTTAAGAATGTAGTTTCTAACACAGTGTTATATGGTAAGTTCTCATTATGTTAAGCACGTAGCTTCAAACACAATGATGTATAGTAAGTTTTGAAGAAGTTAAGCACTTAGTTTCATATACAGTGTTGTGTCGTTAGTTTTCATGAAGTTAAGTACGTGGATTCTCATATACTGTTACATAGTTAGATTTCATGAAGTTAAGCATGTAGTTTCACACAAGCTTATATTAGTTTTGAAGAATTTAAGCACTTAGTTTCACATACTGTGTTGTATCGTTAGTTTCCATGAAGTTGAGTACGTAGTTTCTCATATAGTATTATATAGTTAGGTTTCATGAAGGTAAGCACATAGTGTCACACACAGTGTTGTATCATTAGTTTTCATGAAGTTAAGTACGTAGATTCTCATATAGTGTTATATAGTTAGATTTCATGAAGTTAAGCATGTAGTTTCTCACACAATGTTGTATCATTAGTTTTGAAGAAGTTAAGCACTTAGTTTCACATACAGTGTTGTGTCGTTAGTTTTCATGAAGTTAAATACGTAGCATTCTCATATAGTGTTATATAGTTAGATTTCATGAAGTTAAGCACATGAGTGTCACAAACAGTGTTGTAACTTTAGTTTTGAAGAAGTTAAGAATGTAGTTTCTAAAACAGTGTTATATGGTAAGTTCTCATTATGTTAAGCACGTAGCTTCAAACACAATGATGTATAGTAAGTTTTATTGAAGTTAAGCACTTAGTTTCACATACTGTGTTGTGTCGTTCGTGTTCATGAAGTTAAGTACGTAGTTTCTCATATAGGGTTATATAGTTAGATTTCATGAAGTTAAGCATGTAGTTTCACACACAATGTTGTATCATTAGTTTTGAAGATGTTAAGCACTTAATTTCACATACTGTGTTGTGTCGTTCGTTTTCATGGAGTTAAGTACGTAGTTTCTCATATATTGTTATATAGTTAGATTTCATGAAGGTAGGCTTGTAGTTTCACACACAATGTTGTATCATTAGTTTTGAAGAAGTGAAGCACTTAGTTTCATATACTGTGTTTTATCGTTAGTTTCCATGTAGTTGAGTACGTAGTTTCTCATATAGTGTTATATAGTGAGATTTCATAACGTTAAGTACATAGTTTCACACACAGTGTTGTATCATTAGTTTTCATGAAGTTAAGTACGTGGATTCTCATACAGTGTTATATAGTTAGATTTCATGAAGATAAGCATGTAGTTTCACACACAATGTTGTATCATTACTTTTGAATATGTTAAGAACTTAGTTTCACATACTGTGTTGTGTCGTTTGTTTTCATGGAGTTAAGTACGTAGTTTTTCATATAGTGTTATATAGTTAGATTTCATCAAGGCAAGCTGTACTTTCACACACAATGTTTTATCATTAGTTTTGAAGAAGTTAAGCACTTAGTTTCACATACAGTGTTGTGTCGTTCGTTTTCATGAAGTTAAGTACGTAGTTTCTCATATAGTGTTATATAGTTAGATTTCATGAAGGTAAGCTTGTAGTTTCACACACAATGTTGTATCATTAGTTTTGAAGAAGTTAAGAATGTAGTTTCTAACACAGGGTTATATGGTAAGTTCTGATTATGTTATGCACGTAGCTTCAAACACAATGCTGTATTGTAAGTTTTGAAGTAGTTAAGCACTTAGTTTCACAAACTGTGTTGTGTCGTTCGTTTTCATGGAGTTAAGTACGTAGTTTCTCATATAGTGTTATATAGTTAGATTTCATGAAGGTAAGCATGTAGTTTCACAGACAATGTTGTATCATTAGTTTTGAAGAATTTAAGCACTTAGTTTCACATGTTGTGTTGTATCGTTAGTTTCCATGAAGTTGAGTACGTAGTTTCTCATATAGTATTATATAGTTAGGTTTCATGAATGTAAGCACATTGTGTCACACACAGTGTTGTATCATTAGTTTTCATGAAGTTAAGTACATGGATTCTCATATAGTGTTATATAGTTAGATTTCATGAAGTTAAGCTTGTAGTTTCACACACAATATTGTATCAATAGTTTGAAGACGTTAAGCACTTAGTTTCACATACACTGTTGTGTCGTTAGTTTTCATGATGTTAAGTACATAGATTCTCATATAGTGTTATATAGTTAGATTTCATGAAGTTAAGCACATAGTGTCACACACAGTGTTGTATCGTTAGTTTTGAAGAAGTTAAGAATGTAGTTTCTAACACAGTGTTATATGGTAAGTTCTCATTATGTTAAGCACCTAGCTTCAAACACAATGCTGTATTGTTAGTTTTGAAGAAGTTAAGCACTTTGTTTCACATACTGTGTTGTATCGTTTGTTTCCATGAAGTTTAGTACGTAGTTTCTCATATAGTGTTATATAGAGAGATTTCATGACGTTAAGCACATAGTTTCACACACAGTGTTGTTATCATTAGTTTTCATGAAGTTAAGTACGTGGATTCTCATACAGTGTTATATAGTTAGATTTCATGAAGTTAAGCATGTAGTTTCACACACAATGTTGTATCATTACTTTTGAAGATGTTAAGCACTTAGTTTCACATACTGTGTTGTGTCGTTCGTTTTCATGGAGTTAAGTACGTAGATTCTCATATAGTGTTATATAGTTAGATTTCAGGAAGTTAAGCACATAGTGTCACACACAGTGTGGTATCATTAGTTTTGAAGAAGTTAAGCACTTAGTTTCACATACAGTGTTGTGTCGTTAGTTTTCATGATGTTAAGTACGTAGATTCTCATATAGTGTTATATAGTGAGATTTCATGACGTTAAGCACATAGTTTCACACACAGTGTTGTATTGTTAGTTTTCATGAAGTTAAGTACGTGGATACTCATATAGTGTTGTATAGTTAGAATTCAGGAAGTTAAGCATGTAGTTTCACACACAATGTTGTATCATTAATTTTGAAGAATTTAAGCACTTAGTTTCACATACTGTGTTGTATCGTTGGTGTCCATGAGTTGAGAACGTAGTTTCTCATATAGTATTATATAGTTAGGTTTCATGAAGGTAAGCACATAGTGTCACACACAGTGATGTATCATTAGTTTTCATGAAGTTAAGTACGTGGATTCTCATATAGTGTTATATAGTTAGATTTCATGAAGTTAAGCATGTAGTTTCACACACAATGTTGTATCATTAGTTTTGAAGACTTTAAGCACTTAGTTTCACATACAGTGTTGTGTCGTTAGTTTTCATGATGTTAAGTACGTAGATTCTCATATAGTCTTATATAGTTAGATTTCACGAAGTTAAGCAAATAGTGTCACACACAGTGTTGTATCGTTAGTTTTGAAGAAGTTAAGAATGTAGTTTCTAACACAGTGTTATATGGAACGTTCTCATAATGTTAAGCACGTAGCTTCAAACACAATGCTGTATTGTTAGTTTTGAAGAAGTTAAGCACTTATATTCACATACTGTGTTGTATCGTTCGTTTCCATGAAGTTGAGTACGTAGTTTCTCATGTAGTGTTATATAGTTAGATTTCATGAAGGTAAGCATGTAGTTTCACACACAATGTTGTATCATTAGTTTTGAAGAATTTAAGCACAAAGTTTCACATACTGTGTTGTATCGTTAGTTTCCATGAAGTTGAGTATGTAGTTTCTCATATGGTGTTATATAGTTAGGTTTCATGAAGGTAAGCACATAGTGTCACACACAGTGTTGTATCATTAGTTTTCATGAAGTTAAGCACTTAGTTTCACATACAGTGTTGTGTCGTTAGTTTTCATAATGTTAAGTACGTAGATTCTCATATAGTGTTATATAGTGAGATTTCATGACGTTAAGCAGATAGTTCACACACAGTGTTGTATCGTTAGTTTTCATGAAGTTAAGTACGTGGATTCTCATATAGTGTTATATAGTTAGATTTCATGAAGTTAAGCATGTAGTTTCACACACAATGTTGTATCATTAGTTTTGAAGAATTTAAGTACTTAATTTCACATACTGTGTTGTATCGTTAGTTTCCATGAAATTGAGTACGTAGTTTCTCATATAGTATTATATAGTTAGGTTTCATGAAGGTAAGCACATAGTGTCACACACAGTGTTGTATCATTAGTTTTCATGAAGTTAAGTACGTGGATTCTCATATAGTGTTATATAGTTAGATTTCAAGAAGTTAAGCATGTAGTTTCACACACAATGTTGTATCATTAGTTTTGGTGACGTTAAGCACTTAGTTTCACATACAGTGTTGTGTCGTTAGTTTTCATGATGTTAAGTACGTAGATTCTCATAAAGTGTTATATAGTTAGATTTCACGAAGTTAAGCACATAGTGTCACACGCAGTGTTGCATCGTTAGTTTTGAAGAAGTTAAGAATGCAGTTTCTAACACAGTGTTATATGGTAAGTTCTCATTATTTTAAGCACGTAGCTTCAAACACAATGCTGTATTGTTAGTTTTGAAGAAGTTAAGCACTTAGTTTCACATACTGTGTTGTATCGTTAGTTTCCATGAAGTTGAGTACGTAGTTTCTCATATAGTGTTATATAGTGAGATTCATAACGTTAAGCACATAGTTTCACACACAGTGTTGTATCATTAGTTTTCATGAAGTTAAGTGCTTGGATTCTCATACAGTGTTATATAGTTAGATTTCATGAAGTTAAGCATGTAGTTTCACACACAATGTTGTATCATTACTTTTGAAGATGTTAAGCAGTTAGTTTCACATACTGTGTTGTGTCGTTCGTTTTCATGGAGTTAAGTACGTAGTTTCTCATATAGTGTTATATAGTTAGATTTCATGAAGGTAAGCATGTAGTTTCACACACAATGTTGTATCATTAGTTTTGAAGAAGTTAAGAATGTAGTTTCTAACACAGTGTTATATGGTAAGTTCTCATTATGTTAAGCACGTAGCTTCAAACACGATGCTGTATTGTAAGTTTTGAAGAAGTTAAGCACTTAGTTTCACATACTGTGTTGTGTCGTTCGTGTTCATGAAGTCAAGTACGTAGTTTCTCATACAGTGTTATATAGTTAGATTTCATGAAGGTAAGCATGTAGTTTCACACACAATGTTTTATCATTAGTTTTGAAGATGTTAAGCACTTTGTTTCACATACTGTGTTGTGTCGTTCGTTTTCATGGAGTTAAGTACGTAGTTTCTCATATATTGTTCTATAGTTAGATTTGATGAAGGTATTCATGTAGTTTCACACACAATGTTGTATCATTAGTTTTGAAGAAGTTAAGCACTTAGTTTCACATACAGTGTTGTGTCATTCGTTTTCATGAAGTTAAGTACGTAGATTCTCATATAGTGTTATATAGTTAGATTTCATGAAGTTAAGCACATAGTGTCACACACAGTGTTGTATCGTTAGTTTTGAAGAAGTTAAGAATGTAGTTTCTAACACAGTGTTATATGGTAAGTTCTCATTATGTTAAGGACGTAGCTTCAAACACAATGCTGTATTGTAAGTTTTGAAGAAGTTAAGCACTTAGTTTCACATACTGTGTTGTTTCGTTCGTTTTCATGAAGTTAAGTACGTACTTTCTCATATAGTGTTATATAGTTAGATTTTATGAAGGTAAGCATGTAGTTTCACACACAATGTTCTATCATTAGTTTTGAAGAATTTAAGCACTTAGTTTCACATATTGTGTTGTATCGTTAGTTTCCATGAAGTTGAGTACATAGTTTCTCATATAATGTTATATAGTTAGATTTCATGAAGGTAAGTTTGCAGTTTCACACACAATGTTACATCATTAGTTTTGAAGAATTTAAGCACTTAGTTTAACATACTGTGTTGTATCGTTAGTTTCCATGAAGTTGAGTACGTAGTTTCTCACATAGTGTTATATACTTAGGTTTCATGAAGGTAAGCACATAGTGTCACACACAGTGTTGTATCATTAGTTTTCATGAAGTTAAGTACGTGGATTCTCATATAGTGTTATAAAGTTAGATTTCATGAAGTTAAGCATGTAGTTTCACACACAATGTTGTATCATTAGTTTTGAAGAATTTAAGCACTTAGTTTCACATACTGTGTTGTATCTTTGGTTTCCATGATGTTGCGTACGTAATTTCTCATATAGTATTATATAGTTAGGTTTCATGAAGGTAAGCACGTAGTGTCACACAGTTTTGTATCATTAGTTTTCATGAAGTAAAGTACGTAGTTTCTCATATAGTGTTATATAGTTAGATTTCATGATGGTAAGCATGCAGTTTCACACACAATGTTGTATCATTAGTTTTGAAGAATTTAAGCACTTAGTTTCACATACTGTGTTGTATCGTTAGTTTCCATTAAGTTGAGTAGGTAATTTCTCAAATAGTGTTATACTGTGAGATTTCATCACTTTAAGCACATAGTTTCACACGCAGTGTTGCATCGTTAGTTTTCATGAAGTTAAGTACGTGGATTCCAATATAGTGTTATATAGTTAGATTTCATGAAGTTAAGCATGTAGTTTCACACACAATGTTGTCTCTTTAGTTTTGTAGAAGTTGAGAATGTAGTTTCTAACACAGTGTTATATGGTAAGTTCTCATTATGTTAAGCACGTAGCTTCAAACACAATGATGTATAGTAAGTTTTGAAGAAGTTAAGCACTTAGTTTTACATACAGTGTTGTGTCGTTAGTTCATGAAGTTAAGTACGTACATTCTCATATAGTGTTATATACTTAGATTTCATGAAGTTAAGCACATAGTGTCACACACAGTGTTGTATCGTTAGTTTTGAAGAAGTTAAGAATGTAGTTTCTAACACTGTGTTATATGGTAAGTTCTCATTATGTTACGAACGTAGCTTCAAACACAATGCAGTATTGTAAGTTTTTAAGAAGTTAAGCACTTAGTTTCACATACAGTGTTGTGTCGTTAGTTTACATGATGTTAAGGACGTAGATTCTCATATAGTGTTATATAGTGAGTTTTCATGACGTTAAGCACATAGTTTCACACACAGTCTTGTGTCGTTAGTTTTAATGAAGTTAAGTACGTGGATTCTCATATAGTGTTATATAGTTAGATTTCATGAAGGTAAGCTTGTAGTTTCACACACAATGTTGTATCATTAGTTTTGAAGACGTTAAGCACTTAGTTTCACATACAGTGTTGTGTCATTAATTTTCATGATGTTAAGTACGTAGTTTCTAATATAGTGTTATATAGTGAGATTTCATGACGTTAAGCACATTGTTTCACACACAGTGTTGTATCGTTAGTTTTCATGAAGTTAAGTACGTGGATTCCCATATAGTGTTATATAGTTAGATTTCTTGAAGTTAAGCATGTAGTTTCACACACAATGTTGTCTCGTTAGTTTTGAAGAAGTTAAGAATGTAGTTTCTAACACAGTGTTATATGGTAAGTTCTCATTATGTTAAGCACGTAGCTTCAAAGACAATGATGTATAGTAAGTTTTGAAGAAGTTAAGCACTTAGTTTCATATACAGTGTTGTTTCGTTAGTTTTCATGAAGTTAAGTACGTGGATTCCCATATACTGTTACATAGTTAGATTTCATGAAGTTAAGCATGTAGTTTCACAAACAATGTTTTGAAGAATTTAAGCACTTAGTTTCACATACTGTGTTGTATCGTTAGTTTCCATGAAGTTGAGTACTTAGTTTCTCATATAGTATTATATAGTTAGGTTTCATGAAGGTAAGCACATAGTGTCACACACAGTGTTGTATCATTAGTTTTCATGAAGTTAAGTACGTAGATTCTCATATAGTGTTATATAGTTAGATTTCATGAAGTTAAGCATGTAGTTTCTCACACAATGTTGTATCATTAGTTTTGAAGAAGTTAAGCACTTAGTTTCACATACAGTGTTGTGTCGTTAGTTTTCATGAAGTTAAATACGTACATTCTCATATAGTGTTATATAGTTAGATTTCATGAAGTTAAGCACAGAGTGTCACAAACAGTGTTGTAACTTTAGTTTTGAAGAGTTAAGAATGTAGTTTCTAAAACAGTGTTATATGGTAAGTTCTCATTATGTTAAGCACGTAGCTTCAAACACAATGATGTATAGTAAGTTTTATTGAAGTTAAGCACTTAGTTTCACATACTGTGTTGTGTCGTTCGTGTTCATGAAGTTAAGTACGTAGTTTCTCATATAGGGTTATATAGTTAGATTTCATGAAGTTAAGCATGTAGTTTCACACACAATGTTGTATCATTAGTTTTGAAGATGTTAAGCACTTAATTTCACATACTGTGTTGTGTCGTTCGTTTTCATGGAGTTAAGTACGTAGTTTCTCATATATTGTTATATAGTTAGATTTCATGAAGGTAGGCTTGTAGTTTCACACACAATGTTGTATCATTAGTTTTGAAGAAGTGAAGCACTTAGTTTCATATACTGTGTTTTATCGTTAGTTTCCATGTAGTTGAGTACGTAGTTTCTCATATAGTGTTATATAGTGAGATTTCATAACGTTAAGTACATAGTTTCACACACAGTGTTGTATCATTAGTTTTCATGAAGTTAAGTACGTGGATTCTCATACAGTGTTATATAGTTAGATTTCATGAAGATAAGCATGTAGTTTCACACACAATGTTGTATCATTACTTTTGAATATGTTAAGAACTTAGTTTCACATACTGTGTTGTGTCGTTTGTTTTCATGGAGTTAAGTACGTAGTTTTTCATATAGTGTTATATAGTTAGATTTCATCAAGGCAAGCTGTACTTTCACACACAATGTTTTATCATTAGTTTTGAAGAAGTTAAGCACTTAGTTTCACATACAGTGTTGTGTCGTTCGTTTTCATGAAGTTAAGTACGTAGTTTCTCATATAGTGTTATATAGTTAGATTTCATGAAGGTAAGCTTGTAGTTTCACACACAATGTTGTATCATTAGTTTTGAAGAAGTTAAGAATGTAGTTTCTAACACAGGGTTATATGGTAAGTTCTGATTATGTTATGCACGTAGCTTCAAACACAATGCTGTATTGTAAGTTTTGAAGTAGTTAAGCACTTAGTTTCACAAACTGTGTTGTGTCGTTCGTTTTCATGGAGTTAAGTACGTAGTTTCTCATATAGTGTTATATAGTTAGATTTCATGAAGGTAAGCATGTAGTTTCACAGACAATGTTGTATCATTAGTTTTGAAGAATTTAAGCACTTAGTTTCACATGTTGTGTTGTATCGTTAGTTTCCATGAAGTTGAGTACGTAGTTTCTCATATAGTATTATATAGTTAGGTTTCATGAATGTAAGCACATTGTGTCACACACAGTGTTGTATCATTAGTTTTCATGAAGTTAAGTACATGGATTCTCATATAGTGTTATATAGTTAGATTTCATGAAGTTAAGCTTGTAGTTTCACACACAATATTGTATCAATAGTTTGAAGACGTTAAGCACTTAGTTTCACATACACTGTTGTGTCGTTAGTTTTCATGATGTTAAGTACATAGATTCTCATATAGTGTTATATAGTTAGATTTCATGAAGTTAAGCACATAGTGTCACACACAGTGTTGTATCGTTAGTTTTGAAGAAGTTAAGAATGTAGTTTCTAACACAGTGTTATATGGTAAGTTCTCATTATGTTAAGCACCTAGCTTCAAACACAATGCTGTATTGTTAGTTTTGAAGAAGTTAAGCACTTTGTTTCACATACTGTGTTGTATCGTTTGTTTCCATGAAGTTTAGTACGTAGTTTCTCATATAGTGTTATATAGAGAGATTTCATGACGTTAAGCACATAGTTTCACACACAGTGTTGTTATCATTAGTTTTCATGAAGTTAAGTACGTGGATTCTCATACAGTGTTATATAGTTAGATTTCATGAAGTTAAGCATGTAGTTTCACACACAATGTTGTATCATTACTTTTGAAGATGTTAAGCACTTAGTTTCACATACTGTGTTGTGTCGTTCGTTTTCATGGAGTTAAGTACGTAGATTCTCATATAGTGTTATATAGTTAGATTTCAGGAAGTTAAGCACATAGTGTCACACACAGTGTGGTATCATTAGTTTTGAAGAAGTTAAGCACTTAGTTTCACATACAGTGTTGTGTCGTTAGTTTTCATGATGTTAAGTACGTAGATTCTCATATAGTGTTATATAGTGAGATTTCATGACGTTAAGCACATAGTTTCACACACAGTGTTGTATTGTTAGTTTTCATGAAGTTAAGTACGTGGATACTCATATAGTGTTGTATAGTTAGAATTCAGGAAGTTAAGCATGTAGTTTCACACACAATGTTGTATCATTAGTTTTGAAGAATTTAAGCACTTAGTTTCACATACTGTGTTGTATCGTTAGTTTCCATGAAGTTGAGTACGTAGTTTCTCATATAGTATTATATAGTTAGGTTTCATGAAGGTAAGCACATAGTGTCACACACAGTGTTGTATCATTAGTTTTCATGAAGTTAAGTACGTGGATTCTCATATAGTGTTATATAGTTAGATTTCATGAAGTTAAGCATGTAGTTTCACACACAATGTTGTATCATTAGTTTTGAAGACTTTAAGCACTTAGTTTCACATACAGTGTTGTGTCGTTAGTTTTCATGATGTTAAGTACGTAGATTCTCATATAGTCTTATATAGTTAGATTTCACGAAGTTAAGCAAATAGTGTCACACACAGTGTTGTATCGTTAGTTTTGAAGAAGTTAAGAATGTAGTTTCTAACACAGTGTTATATGGAACGTTCTCATAATGTTAAGCACGTAGCTTCAAACACAATGCTGTATTGTTAGTTTTGAAGAAGTTAAGCACTTATATTCACATACTGTGTTGTATCGTTCGTTTCCATGAAGTTGAGTACGTAGTTTCTCATGTAGTGTTATATAGTTAGATTTCATGAAGGTAAGCATGTAGTTTCACACACAATGTTGTATCATTAGTTTTGAAGAATTTAAGCACAAAGTTTCACATACTGTGTTGTATCGTTAGTTTCCATGAAGTTGAGTATGTAGTTTCTCATATGGTGTTATATAGTTAGGTTTCATGAAGGTAAGCACATAGTGTCACACACAGTGTTGTATCATTAGTTTTCATGAAGTTAAGCACTTAGTTTCACATACAGTGTTGTGTCATTAGTTTTCATAATGTTAAGTACGTAGATTCTCATATAGTGTTATATAGTGAGATTTCATGACGTTAAGCAGATAGTTCACACACAGTGTTGTATCGTTAGTTTTCATGAAGTTAAGTACGTGGATTCTCATATAGTGTTATATAGTTAGATTTCATGAAGTTAAGCATGTAGTTTCACACACAATGTTGTATCATTAGTTTTGAAGAATTTAAGTACTTAATTTCACATACTGTGTTGTATCGTTAGTTTCCATGAAATTGAGTACGTAGTTTCTCATATAGTATTATATAGTTAGGTTTCATGAAGGTAAGCACATAGTGTCACACACAGTGTTGTATCATTAGTTTTCATGAAGTTAAGTACGTGGATTCTCATATAGTGTTATATAGTTAGATTTCATGAAGTTAAGCATGTAGTTTCACACACAATGTTGTATCATTAGTTTTGAAGACGTTAAGCACTTAGTTTCACATACAGTGTTGTGTCGTTAGTTTTCATGATGTTAAGTACGTAGATTCTCATAAAGTGTTATATAGTTAGATTTCACGAAGTTAAGCACATAGTGTCACACGCAGTGTTGCATCGTTAGTTTTGAAGAAGTTAAGAATGCAGTTTCTAACACAGTGTTATATGGTAAGTTCTCATTATTTTAAGCACGTAGCTTCAAACACAATGCTGTATTGTTAGTTTTGAAGAAGTTAAGCACTTAGTTTCACATACTGTGTTGTATCGTTAGTTTCCATGAAGTTGAGTACGTAGTTTCTCATATAGTGTTATATAGTGAGATTTCATAACGTTAAGCACATAGTTTCACACACAGTGTTGTATCATTAGTTTTCATGAAGTTAAGTACGTGGATTCTCATACAGTGTTATATAGTTAGATTTCATGAAGTTAAGCATGTAGTTTCACACACAATGTTGTATCATTACTTTTGAAGATGTTAAGCAGTTAGTTTCACATACTGTGTTGTGTCGTTCGTTTTCATGGAGTTAAGTACGTAGTTTCTCATATAGTGTTATATAGTTAGATTTCATGAAGGTAAGCATGTAGTTTCACACACAATGTTGTATCATTAGTTTTGAAGAAGTTAAGAATGTAGTTTCTAACACAGTGTTATATGGTAAGTTCTCATTATGTTAAGCACGTAGCTTCAAACACGATGCTGTATTGTAAGTTTTGAAGAAGTTAAGCACTTAGTTTCACATACTGTGTTGTGTCGTTCGTGTTCATGAAGTCAAGTACGTAGTTTCTCATACAGTGTTATATAGTTAGATTTCATGAAGGTAAGCATGTAGTTTCACACACAATGTTTTATCATTAGTTTTGAAGATGTTAAGCACTTTGTTTCACATACTGTGTTGTGTCGTTCGTTTTCATGGAGTTAAGTACGTAGTTTCTCATATATTGTTCTATAGTTAGATTTGATGAAGGTATTCATGTAGTTTCACACACAATGTTGTATCATTAGTTTTGAAGAAGTTAAGCACTTAGTTTCACATACAGTGTTGTGTCATTCGTTTTCATGAAGTTAAGTACGTAGATTCTCATATAGTGTTATATAGTTAGATTTCATGAAGTTAAGCACATAGTGTCACACACAGTGTTGTATCGTTAGTTTTGAAGAAGTTAAGAATGTAGTTTCTAACACAGTGTTATATGGTAAGTTCTCATTATGTTAAGGACGTAGCTTCAAACACAATGCTGTATTGTAAGTTTTGAAGAAGTTAAGCACTTAGTTTCACATACTGTGTTATTTCGTTCGTTTTCATGAAGTTAAGTACGTACTTTCTCATATAGTGTTATATAGTTAGATTTTATGAAGGTAAGCATGTAGTTTCACACACAATGTTCTATCATTAGTTTTGAAGAATTTAAGCACTTAGTTTCACATATTGTGTTGTATCGTTAGTTTCCATGAAGTTGAGTACATAGTTTCTCATATAATGTTATATAGTTAGATTTCATGAAGGTAAGTTTGCAGTTTCACACACAATGTTACATCATTAGTTTTGAAGAATTTAAGCACTTAGTTTAACATACTGTGTTGTATCGTTAGTTTCCATGAAGTTGAGTACGTAGTTTCTCACATAGTGTTATATACTTAGGTTTCATGAAGGTAAGCACATAGTGTCACACACAGTGTTGTATCATTAGTTTTCATGAAGTTAAGTACGTGGATTCTCATATAGTGTTATAAAGTTAGATTTCATGAAGTTAAGCATGTAGTTTCACACACAATGTTGTATCATTAGTTTTGAAGAATTTAAGCACTTAGTTTCACATACTGTGTTGTATCTTTGGTTTCCATGATGTTGCGTACGTAATTTCTCATATAGTATTATATAGTTAGGTTTCATGAAGGTAAGCACGTAGTGTCACACAGTTTTGTATCATTAGTTTTCATGAAGTAAAGTACGTAGTTTCTCATATAGTGTTATATAGTTAGATTTCATGATGGTAAGCATGCAGTTTCACACACAATGTTGTATCATTAGTTTTGAAGAATTTAAGCACTTAGTTTCACATACTGTGTTGTATCGTTAGTTTCCATTAAGTTGAGTAGGTAATTTCTCAAATAGTGTTATACTGTGAGATTTCATCACTTTAAGCACATAGTTTCACACGCAGTGTTGCATCGTTAGTTTTCATGAAGTTAAGTACGTGGATTCCAATATAGTGTTATATAGTTAGATTTCATGAAGTTAAGCATGTAGTTTCACACACAATGTTGTCTCTTTAGTTTTGTAGAAGTTGAGAATGTAGTTTCTAACACAGTGTTATATGGTAAGTTCTCATTATGTTAAGCACGTAGCTTCAAACACAATGATGTATAGTAAGTTTTGAAGAAGTTAAGCACTTAGTTTTACATACAGTGTTGTGTCGTTAGTTCATGAAGTTAAGTACGTACATTCTCATATAGTGTTATATACTTAGATTTCATGAAGTTAAGCACATAGTGTCACACACAGTGTTGTATCGTTAGTTTTGAAGAAGTTAAGAATGTAGTTTCTAACACTGTGTTATATGGTAAGTTCTCATTATGTTACGAACGTAGCTTCAAACACAATGCAGTATTGTAAGTTTTTAAGAAGTTAAGCACTTAGTTTCACATACAGTGTTGTGTCGTTAGTTTACATGATGTTAAGGACGTAGATTCTCATATAGTGTTATATAGTGAGTTTTCATGACGTTAAGCACATAGTTTCACACACAGTCTTGTGTCGTTAGTTTTAATGAAGTTAAGTACGTGGATTCTCATATAGTGTTATATAGTTAGATTTCATGAAGGTAAGCTTGTAGTTTCACACACAATGTTGTATCATTAGTTTTGAAGACGTTAAGCACTTAGTTTCACATACAGTGTTGTGTCATTAATTTTCATGATGTTAAGTACGTAGTTTCTCATATAGTGTTATATAGTGAGATTTCATGACGTTAAGCACATTGTTTCACACACAGTGTTGTATCGTTAGTTTTCATGAAGTTAAGTACGTGGATTCCCATATAGTGTTATATAGTTAGATTTCTTGAAGTTAAGCATGTAGTTTCACACACAATGTTGTCTCGTTAGTTTTGAAGAAGTTAAGAATGTAGTTTCTAACACAGTGTTATATGGTAAGTTCTCATTATGTTAAGCACGTAGCTTCAAACACAATGATGTATAGTAAGTTTTGAAGAAGTTAAGCACTTAGTTTCATATACAGTGTTGTGTCGTTAGTTTTCATGAAGTTAAGTACGTGGATTCTCATATACTGTTACATAGTTAGATTTCATGAAGTTAAGCATGTAGTTTCACACAACAATGTTTTGAAGAATTTAAGCACTTAGTTTCACATACTGTGTTGTATCGTTAGTTTCCATGAAGTTGAGTACTTAGTTTCTCATATAGTATTATATAGTTAGGTTTCATGAAGGTAAGCACATAGTGTCACACACAGTGTTGTATCATTATTTTTCATGAGGTTAAGTACGTAGATTCTCATATAGTGTTATATAGTTAGATTTCATGAAGTTAAGCATGTAGTTTCTCACACAATGTTGTATCATTAGTTTTGAAGAAGTTAAGCACTTAGTTTCACATACAGTGTTGTGTCGTTAGTTTTCATGAAGTTAAATACGTACATTCTCATATAGTGTTATATAGTTAGATTTCATGAAGTTAAGCACAGAGTGTCACACACAGTGTTGTATCTTTAGTTTTGAAGAGTTAAGAATGTAGTTTCTAAAACAGTGTTATATGGTAAGTTCTCATTATATTAAGCACGTAGCTTCAAACACAATGATGTATAGTAAGTTTTGATTAAAGTTAAGCACTTAGTTTCACATACTGTGTTGTATCGTTAGTGTTCCATGAAGTTAAGTACGTAGTTTCTCATATAGTGTTATATAGTTAGGTTTCATGAAGTTAAGCATGTAGTTTCACACACAATGTTGTATCATTAGTTTTGAAGAAGTGAAGCACTTAGTTTCACATACTGTGTTGTGTCGTTCGTTTTCTTGAAGTTAAGTAAGTAGTTTCTCATATACTGTTATATAGTTAGATTTCATGAAAGTAAGCATATAGTTTCACACACAATGTTGTATCATTAGTTTTGAAGAAGTTAAGCACTTAGTTTCACATACAGTGTTGTGTCGTTCGTTTTCATGAAGTTAAGTACGTAGTTTCTCATATAGTGTTATATAGTTAGATTTCATGAAGGTAAGCATGTAGTTTCACACACCATGTTGTATCATTAGTTTTGAAGAAGTTAAGAATGTAGTTTCTAACACAGGGTTATATGGAAAGTTCTCATTAGGTTAAGCACGTAGCTTCAAAAACAATGCGGTATTGTTAGTTTTGAAGAAGTTAAGAACTTAGTTTCACATACTGTGTTGTGTCGTTAGTTTCCTTGAAGTTGAGTACGTAGTTTCTCATATAGTGTTATATAGTTAGATTTCATGAAGATAAGTTTGTAGTTTCACACACAATGTTGTATCATTAGTTTTGAAGAATTTAAGCACTTAGTTTCACATACAGTTTTGTATCGCTAGTTTCCATGAAGTTGAGTACGTAGGTTCTCATATAGTGTTATATAGTTTGGTTTCATGAAGGGAAGCACATAGTGTCACACACAGTGTTGTATCATTAGTTTTCATGAAGTTAAGTACGTAGATTCTCATATAGTGTTATATAGTTAGATTTCATGAAGTTAAGCATGTAGTTTCACACACAATGTTGTATCATTAGTTTTGAATAAGTTGAGCACTTTGTTTCACATACAGTGTTGTGTTGTTAGTTTTCATGATGTTAAGTAAGTAGATTCTCATATAGTGTCATATAGTTAGACTTCACGAAGTTAAGCACATAGTGTCACACACAGTGTTGTATCGTTAGTTTTGAAGAAGTTAAGAATATATTTTCTAACACAGTGTTATATGGTAAGTTCTCATTATGTTAAGCACGTAGCTTCAAACACAATGCTGTATTGTTAGTTTTGAAGAAGTTAAGCACTTAGTTTCACATACTGTGTTGTGTCGTTAGTTTCCATGAAGTTGAGTACGTAGTTTCTCATATAGTGTTATATAGTTAGATTTCATGAAGTTAAGCATGTACTTTCACACACAATGTTTTATCATTAGTATTGAAGAATTTAAGCACTTAGTTTGACATACTTTGTTGTATCGTTAGTTTCCATGAAGTTGAGTACGTAGTTTCTCATATAGTGTTATATAGTGAGATTTCATGACGTTAAGCACACAGTTTCACACACAGTGTTGTATCGTTAGTTTTCATGAAGTTAAGTACGTAGTTTCTCATATAGTGTTATATAGTTAGATTTCATGAAGTTAAGCATGTAGTTTCACACACAATGTGGTATCATTAGTTTTGAAGAAGTTAAGCACTTAGTTTCACATACAGTGTTGTGTCGTTAGTTTTCATGAAGTTAGGTACGTAGATTCTCTAATAGTGTTATATAGTTAGATTTCATGAAGTTAAGCACATAGTGTCACACACAGTGTTGTATCGTTAGTTTTCATGAAGTTAAGTACGTGGATTCTCATATAGTATTATATAGTTAGATTTCATGAATTTAAGCATGTAGTTTCGCACGCAATGTTGTATCACTAGTTTTGAAAAATTTAAGCACTTAGTTTCACATACTCTGTTGTATCGTTAGTTTCCATGAAGTTGAGTAAGTAGTTTCTCATATAGTGTTATATAGTGAGATTTCATGACGTTAAGCACATAGTTTCACACACAGTGTTGTATCGTTAGTTTTCATGATGTTAAGTACGTAGATTCTCATATAGTGTTATATAGTTAGATTTCACGAAGTTAAGCACATAGTGTCACACAGTGTTGTATCGTTAGTTTTGAAGAAGTTAAGAATATTGTTTCTAACACAGTGTTATATGGAAAGTTCTCATTATGTTAAGCACGTAGCTTCAAACACAATGCGGTATTGTTAGTTTTGAAGAAGTTAAGAACTTAGTTTCACATACTGTGTTGTGTCGTTAGTTTCCTTGAAGTTGAGTACGTAGTTTCTCATATAGTGTTATATAGTTAGATTTCATGAAGATAAGTTTGTAGTTTCACACACAATGTTGTATCATTAGTTTTGAAGAATTTAAGCACTTAGTTTCACATACTGTGTTGTATCGGTAGTTTCCATGAAGTTGAGTACGTAGTTTCTCATATAGTGTTATATAGTTAGGTTTCATGAAGGTAAGCACATAGTGTCACACCCAGTGTTGTATCATTAGTTTCCATGAAGTTAAGTACGTGGATTCTCATATAGAGTCATATATTTAGATTTCATGAAGTTAAACATGTAGTTTCACACACAATGTTGTATCGTTAGTTTTGAAGAAGTTAAGCACTTAGTTTCACATACAGTGTTGTGTCGTTAGTTTTCATGATGTTAAAACGTAGATTCTCATATAGTGTTATATAGTTAGATTTCATGAAGTTAAGCACATAGTGTCATGCACAGTGTTGTATCGTTAGTTTTGAAGAAGTTAAGAATGTAGTTTCTAACACAGTATTATATGGTAAGTTCTCATTATGTGAAGCACGTAGCTTCAAACACAGTGCTGTATTGTAAGTTTGAAGAAGTCAAGCACTTAGTTTCACATACTGTGTTGTGTCGTTAGTTTTCATGAAATTAAGCACGTAGTTTCTCATATAGTGTTATATAGTTAGATTTCATGAAGTAAAGCATGTAGTTCCACACACAATGTTGTATCATTAGTTTTGAAGAATTTAAGCACTTAGTTTCACATACTGTGTTGTATCGTTAGTTTCCATGAAGTTGAGTACGTAGTTTCTCATATAGTGTTATATAGTGTGATTACATGACGTTAAGCACATAGTTTCACACACAGTGTTGTATCAGTTTTCATGAAGTCAAGTACGTGGATTCTCATATAGAGTTATATAGTTAGATTTCATGAAGTTAAGCATGTAGTTTCACACACAATGTTGTATCATTAGTATTGAAGAATTTAAGCACTTAGTTTCACATACTGTGTTGTGTCGTTAGTTTTCATGAACTTAAGTACGTAGTTTCTCATATAGTGTTATATAGTTAGATTTCATGAAGTAAAGCACGTAGTTTCATACACAATGTTGTATCATTAGTTTTGAAGAATTTAAGCACTTAGTTTCACATACTGTGTTGTATCGTTAGTTTCCATGAAGATGAGTACGTAGATTCTCATATAGTGTTATATAGTGAGATTTCATGATGTTAAGCACATAGTTTCACACACAGTGTTGTATCGTTAGTTTTCATGAAGTTAAGTACGTGGATTCTCATATAATGTTATATAGTTAGATTTCATGAAGTTAAGCATGTAGTTTCACACACAATGTTGTATCATTAGTTTTGAAGATGTTAACCACTTAGTTTCACATACAGTGTTGTGTCGTTAGTTTTCATGATGTTAAGTACGTAGATTCTCATATAGTGTTATATAGTTAGATTTCACGAAGTTAAGCACATAGTGTCACACACAGTTTTGTATCGTTAGTTTTGAAGAAGTTAAGAATGTAGTTTCTAACACAGTGTTATATGGAAGTTCTCATTATGTTAAGCACGTAGCTTCAAACACAATGCTGTATTGTTAGTTTTGAAAAAGTTAAGCACTTTGTTTCACATACTGTGTTGTATCGTTAGTTTCCATGAAGTTGAGTACGTAGTTTCTCATATAGTGTTATATAGTTAGGTTTCATGAAGGTAAGCACATAGTGTCACACCCAGTGTTGTATCATTAGTTTTCATGAAGTTAAGTACGTGGATTCTCATATAGAGTTACATAGTTAGATTTCATGAAGTTACGCATGTAGTTTCACACACAATGTTGTATCGTTAGTTTTGAAGAAGTTAAGAATATTGTTTCTAACACAGTGTTATATGGAAAGTTCTCATTATGTTAAGCACGTAGCTTCAAACACAATGCTGTATTGTTAGTTTTGAAGAAGTTAAGAACTTAGTTTCACATACTGTGTTGTGTCGTTAGTTTCCTTGAAGTTGAGTACGTAGTTTCTCATATAGTGTTATATAGTTAGATTTCATGAAGATAAGTTTGTAGTTTCACACACAATGTTGTATCATTAGTTTTGAAGAATTTAAGCACTTAGTTTCACATACAGTTTTGTATCGCTAGTTTCCATGAAGTTGAGTACGTAGGTTCTCATATAGTGTTATATAGTTTGGTTTCATGAAGGGAAGCACATAGTGTCACACACAGTGTTGTATCATTAGTTTTCATGAAGTTAAGTACGTAGATTCTCATATAGTGTTATATAGTTAGATTTCATGAAGTTAAGCATGTAGTTTCACACACAATGTTGTATCATTAGTTTTGAATAAGTTGAGCACTTTGTTTCACATACAGTGTTGTGTTGTTAGTTTTCATGATGTTAAGTAAGTAGATTCTCATATAGTGTTATATAGTTAGATTTCACGAAGTTAAGCACATAGTGTCACACACAGTTTTGTATCTTTAGTTCTCAAGAAGTTAAGAATGTAGTTTCTAACACAGTGTTATATGGTAAGTTCTCATTATGTTAAGCACGTAGCTTCAAACACAATGCTGTATTGTTAGTTTTGAAGAAGTTAAGCACTTAGTTTCACATACTGTGTTGTGTCGTTAGTTTCCATGAAGTTGAGTACGTAGTTTCTCATATAGTGTTACATAGTGAGAGCTCATGACGGTAAGCATATAATTTCACACACAGTGTTGTATCGTTAGTTTTCATGAAGTTTAGTACGTGGATCCTCATATAGTGTTATATAGTTAGATTTCATGAAGTTAAGCATGTAGTTTCACACACAATGTTGTATCATTAGTTTTGAAGAATTTAAGCACTTAGTTTCACATACTGTGTTGTATCGTTAGTTTTCATGAAGTTAAGTACGTAGTTTCTCATATAGTGTTATATAGTTAGATTTCATGAAGCTAAGCTCTAGTTTCACACACAATGTTGTATCATTAGTTTTGAGAGTTAAGCACTTAGTTTCACATACTGTGTTGTATCGTTAGTTTTCATGAAGTTAAGTACGTGGATTCTCATATAGTGTTATATAGTTAGATTTCATGAAGTTAAGCATGTAGTTTCACACACAATGTTGTATCATTAGTTTTGAAGAATTTAAGCACTTAGTTTCACATACTGTGTTGTATCGTTAGTTTCCATGAAGTTGAGTACGTAGTTTCTCATATAGTGTTATATAGTTAGATTTCATGAAGTTAAGCACATAGTGTCACACACAGTGTTGTATCGTTAGTTTTCATGAAGTTAAGTACGTAGTTTCTCATATAGTGTTATATAGTTAGATTCTCATGAATGTTAAGCATGTAGTTTCAAACACAATGTTGTATCATTAGTTTTGAAGAAGTTAAGCACTTAGTTTCACATACTGTGTTGTGTCGTTAGTTTCCATGAAGTTGAGTACGTAGTTTCTCATATAGTGTTATATAGTGAGATTTCATGACGTTAAGCACATAGTTTCACACACAGTGTTGTATCGTTAGTTTTCATGAAGTTAAGTACGTGGATTCTCATATAGTGTTATATAGTTAGATTTCATGAAGTTAAGCATGTAGTTTCACACACAATGTTGTATCATTAGTTTTGAAGAAGTTAAGCACTTAGTTTCACATACAGTGTTGTGTCGTTAGTTTCCATGAAGTAGAGTACGTAGTTTCTCATATAGTGTTATATAGTGAGATTTCATGACGTTAAGCATGTAGTTTCACACACAATGTTGTATCATTAGTTTTGAAGAATTTAAGCACTTAGTTTCACATACTGTGTTGTGTCGTTAGTTTCCATGAAGTTGAGTACGTAGTTTCTCATATAGTGTTATATAGTTAGGTTTCATGAAGGTAAGCACATAGTGTCACACACAGTGTTGTATCATTAGTTTTCATGAAGTTAAGTACGTGGATTCTCATATAGTGTTATATAGTTAGATTTCATGAAGTTAAGCATGTAGTTTCACACACAATGTTGTATCATTAGTTTTGAAGAAGTTAAGCACTTAGTTTCACATACAGTGTTGTGTCGTTAGTTTTCATGAAGTTAAGTACGTAGTTTCTCATATAGTGTTATATAGTGAGATTTCATGACGTTAAGCACATAGTTTCATACACAGTGTGGTATCATTAGTTTTCATGAAGTTAAGTACGTGGATTCTCATATAGTGTTATATAGTTAGATTTCATGAAGTTAAGCATGTAGTTTCACACACAATGTTGTATCGTTAGTTTTGAAGAAGTTAAGAATGTAGTTTCTAACACAGTGTTATATGGTAAGTTCTCATTAGGTTAAGCACGTAGCTTCAAACACAATGCTGTATTGTAAGTTTTGAAGAAGTTAAGCACTTAGTTTCACATACTGTGTTGTGTCGTTAGTTTTCATGAAGTTAAGTACGTAGTTTCTCATATAGTGTTATATAGTTAGATTTCATGAAGGTAAGCTTGTAGTTTCACAACCATGTTATATCATTAGTTTCGAAGAAGTTAAGCACTTAGTTTCACATACTGTGTTGTGTCGTTCGTTTTCATGAAGTTAAGTACGTAGTTTCTCATATAGTGTTATATAGTTAGATTTCATGAAGTTAAGCATGTAGTTTCACACACAATGTTGTATCATTAGTTTTGAAGAATTTAAGCACTTAGTTTCACATACTGTGTTGTATAGTTAGTTTCCATGAAGTTGAGTACGTAGTTTCTCATATAGTGTTATATAGTGAGATTTCATGACGTTAAGCACATAGTTTCACACACAGTGTTGTATCGTTAGTTTTCATGAAGTTAAGTACGTGGATTCTCATATAGTGTTATATAGTTAGATTTCATGAAGTTAAGCATGTAGTTTCACACACAATGTTGTATCATTAGTTTTGAAGAAGTTAAGCACTTAGTTTCACATACTGTGTTGTGTCGTTACTTTTCATGAAGTTAAGTACGTAGTTTCTCATATAGTGTTAAAGCGTTAGATTTCATGAAGGTAAGCTTGTAGTTTCACACACAATGTTATATCATTAGTTTCGAAGTAGTTAAGCACTTAGTTTCACATACTGTGTTGTATCGTTAGTTTTCATGAAGTTAAGTACGTAGTTTCTCATATAGTGTTATATAGTTAGATTTCATGAAGTTAAGCATGTAGTTTCACACACAATGTTGTATCATTAGTTTTGAAGAAGTTAAGCACTTAGTTTCACATACAGTGTTGTGTCGTTAGTTTTCATGATGTTAAGTACGTAGATTCTCATATAGTGTTATATAGTTAGATTTCACGAAGTTAAGCACATAGTGTCACACACAGTGTTGTATCGTTAGTTTTGAAGAAGTTAAGAATGTAGTTTCTAACACAGTGTTATATGGTAAGTTCTCATTATGTTAAGCACGTAGCTTCAAACACAATGCTGTATTGTTAGTTTTGAAGAAGTTAAGCACTTAGTTTCACATACTGTGTTGTGTCGTTAGTTTCCATGAAGTTGAGTACGTAGTTTCTCATATAGTGTTATATAGTGAGATTTCATGACGTTAAGCACATAGTTTCACACACAGTGTTGTATCATTAGTTTTCATGAAGTTAAGTACGTGGATTCTCATATAGTGTTATATAGTTAGATTTCATGAAGTTAAGCATGTAGTTTCACACACAATGTTGTATCATTAGTTTTGAAGAATTTAAGCACTTAGTTTCACATACTGTGTTGTATCGTTAGTTTCCATGAAGTTGAGTACGTAGTTTCTCATATAGTGTTATATAGTGAGATTTCATGACGTTAAGCACATAGTTTCACACACAGTGTTGTATCGTTAGTTTTCATGAAGTTAAGTACGTGGATTCTCATATAGTGTTATATAGTTAGATTTCATGAAGTTAAGCATGTAGTTTCACACACAATGTTGTATCGTTAGTTTTGAAGAAGTTAAGAATGTAGTTTCTAACACAGTGTTATATGGTAAGTTCTCATTAGGTTAAGCACGTAGCTTCAAACACAATGCTGTATTGTTAGTTTTGAAGAAGTTAAGCACTTAGTTTCACATACTGTGTTGTGTCGTTAGTTTTCATGAAGTTAAGTACGTAGTTTCTCATATAGTGTTATATAGTTAGATTTCATGAAGGTAAGCATGTAGTTTCACACACAATGTTGTATCATTAGTTTTGAAGAAGTTAAGCACTTAGTTTCACATACTGTGTTGTATCGTTAGTTTTCATGAAGTTGAGTACGTAGTTTCTCATATAGTGTTATATAGTGAGATTTCATGAAGGTAAGCATGTAGTTTCACACACAATGTTGTATCATTAGTTTTGAAGAAGTTAAGCACTTAGTTTCACATACTGTGTTGTATCGTTAGTTTTCATGAAGTTAAGTACGTAGTTTCTCATATAGTGTTATATAGTGAGATTTCATGACATTAAGCACATAGTTTCACACACAGTGTTGTATCGTTAGTTTTCATGAAGTTAAGTACGTAGTTTCTCATATAGTGTTATATAGTTAGATTTCATGAAGTTAAGCACATAGTGTCACACACAGTGTTGTATCGTTAGTTTTGAAGAAGTTAAGAATGTAGTTTCTCACACAGTGTTATATAGTAAGTTCTCATTAGGTTAAGCACGTAGCTTCAAACACAATGCTGTATTGTTAGTTTTGAAGAAGTTAAGCACTTAGTTTCACATACTGTGTTGTGTCGTTAGTTTCCATGAAGTTAAGTACGTAGTTTCTCATATAGTGTTATATAGTGAGATTTCATGACGTTAAGCACATAGTTTCACACACAGTGTTGTATCGTTAGTTTTCATGAAGTTAAGTACGTGGATTCTCATATAGTGTTATATAGTTAGATTTCATGAAGTTAAGCATGTAGTTTCACACACAATGTTGTATCATTAGTTTTGAAGAAGTTAAGCACTTAGTTTCACATACTGTGTTGTGTCGTTCGTTTTCATGAAGTTAAGTACGTAGTTTCTCATATAGTATTATACAGTTAGATTTCATGAAGTTAAGCATGTAGTTTCACACACAATGTTGTATCGTTAGTTTTGAAGAAGTTAAGAATGTAGTTTCCAATACAGTGTTATATGGTAAGTTCTCATTAGGTTAAGCATGTACCTTCATACACAATGCTGTATTGTAAGTTTTGAAGAAGTTAAGCACTTAGTTTCACATACTGTGTTGTGTTATTAGTTTTCAGGAAGTTAAGTACGTAGTTTTTCATATAGTGTTATATAGTTAGATTTCATGAAGGTAAGCTTGTAGTTTGACACACAATGTTATATCATTAGTTTTGAAGATATTAAGCACTTAGTTTCACATACTGTGTTGTGTCATTCGTTTTCATGAAGTTAAGTACGTAGTTTCTCAAATATTGCTATATAGTTATATTTCATGAAGGTAAGCATGTAGTTTCACACACAATGTTGTATCATTAGTTTTGAAGAATTTAAGCACTTAGTTTCACATACTGTGTTGTATCGTTAGTTTCCATGAAGTTGAGTACGTTGTTTCTCATATAGTGTTATATACTGAGATTTCATGAAGGTAAGCACATAGTGTCACACACAGTGTTGTATCGTTAGTATTGAAGAAGTTAAGAATGTAGTTTCTAACACAGTGTGATATCGTAAGTTCTCATTAGGTTAAGCCCATAGCTTCAAACACAATGCTGTATTGTTAGTTTGAAGAAGTTAAGCACTCAGTTGCACATAAGGGGTTGTGTCGTTAGTTTTCATGAAGTTAAGTACGTCGATTTTAATATAGTGTTATATAGTTAGATATCATGAAGTTAAGCATGTAGTTTCACACACAATGTTGTATCATTAGTTTTGAAGGAGTTAAGCACTTATTTTAACATACTGTGTTGTATCGTTAGTTTCCATGAAGTTGAGTATGTAGTTTCTCATATAGTGTTATATAGTGAGATTTCATGACGTTAAGCACATAGTTTCACACACAGTGTTGTATCGTTAGTTTTCATGAAGATAAGTACGTGGATTTTCATATAGTGTTATATACTTAGATTTCATGAAGTTAAGCATGTAGTTTCACACACAATCTTGTATCTTTAGTTTTGAAGAAGTTAAGAATGTAGTTTCTAACAAAGTGCTATATGGAAGGTCTCATTAGGTTAAGCACGTAGCTTCAAACACAATGCTGTATTGTTAATTTTGAAGAAGTTAAGCACTTAGTTTCCAATACTGTGTTGTGTCGTTAGTTTTCATTAAGTTGACTACATAGTTTCTCATATAGTGTTATATAGTTAGATTTCATGAAGGTAAGCATGTAGTTTAACACACAATGTTGTATCGTTAGTTTTGAAGAAGTTAAGAATGTAGTTCCAACACAGTGTTATATGGTAAGTTCTCATTAGGTTAAGCAAGTAGCTTCAAACACAATGCTGTATTGTAAGTTTTGAAGAAGTTAAGAACTTAGTTTCACATACTGTGTTGTGTCGTTCGTTTTCATGAAGTTAAGTACGTAGTTTCTCATATAGTGTTATATAGTGAGATTTCATGAAGGTAAGCATGTATTTTCACACAATGTTGTATCATTAGTTTTGAAGAAGTTAAGCACTCAGTTTCACATACTGTGTTGTGTCATTATTTTTCATGAAATTAAGTACGTAGTTTATCATATAGTGTTATATAGTTAGATTTCATGAAGGTAAGCTTGTAGTTTCACACACAATGTTGTATCATTAGTTTTGAAGAAGTTAAGCACTTCGTTTCACATACTGTATTGTGTCGTTCGTTTTCATGAAGTTAAGTACGTGGATTCTCATATAGTGTTATATAGTTAGATTTCATGATGATAAGCATGTAGTTTCACACACAATGTTGTACCATTAGTTTTGAAGAAGTTAAGCACTTAGTTTCACATACATTGTTGTGTCGTTCGTTTTCATGAAGTTAAGTACGTAGTTTCCCATATAGTGTTATATAGTTAGATTTCATAAAGGTAAGCACATAGTGTCACACACAGTGTTGTATCGTTAGTTTTGAAGAAGTTAAGCACTTAGTTTCACATACTGTGTTGTGTCGTTCGTTTTCATGAAGTTAAGTACGTAGTTTCCCATATAGTGTTATATAGTTAGATTTCATGAAGGTAAGCACATAGTGTCACACACAGTGTTGTATCGTTAGTTTTGAAGAAGTTAAGAATGTAGTTTCTAACACAGTGTTATATGGTAAGTTCTCATTTTGTTAAGCAGGTAGCTTCAAACACAATGCTGCATTGTTAGTTTTGAAGAAGTTAAGCACTTAGTTTCACATACTGTGTTGTGTCGTTACTTTCCATGAAGTTGAGTACGTAGTTTCTCATATAGTGTTATATAGTGAGATTTCATGACTTTCAGAACATAGTTTCACACACAGTGTTGTATCGTTAGTTTTCATGAAGTTAACTACGTGGATTCTCATATAGTGTTATATAGTTAGAATTCATGAAGTTAAGCATGTAGTTTCACACACAATGTTGTATCATTAGTTTTGAAGAATTTAAGCACTTAGTTTCACATACTGTGTTGTATCGTTAGTTTCCATGAAGTTGAGTACGTAGTTTCTCATATAGTGTTATATACTGAGATTTCATGAAGGTAAGCACATAGTGTCACACACAGTGTTGTATCGTTAGTATTGAAGAAGTTAAGAATGTAGTTTCTAACACAGTGTGATATCGTAAGTTCTCATTAGGTTAAGCACATAGCTTCAAACACAATGCTGTATTGTTAGTTTGAAGAAGTTAAGCACTCAGTTGCACATAAGGGGTTGTGTCGTTAGTTTTCATGAAGTTAAGTACGTCGATTCTAATATAGTGTTATATAGTTAGATTTCATGAAGTTAAGCATGTAGTTTCACACACAATGTTGTATCATTAGTTTTGAAGGAGTTAAGCACTTATTTTAACATACTGTGTTGTATCGTTAGTTTCCATGAAGTTGAGTATGTAGTTTCTCATATAGTGTTATATAGTGAGATTTCATGACGTTAAGCACACAGTTTCACACACAGTGTTGTATCGTTAGTTTTCATGAAGATAAGTACGTGGATTTTCATATAGTGTTATATACTTAGATTTCATGAAGTTAAGCATGTAGTTTCACACACAATGTTGTATCTTTAGTGTTGAAGAAGTTAAGAATGTAGTTTCTAACACAGTGCTATATGGTAAGTTCTCATTAGGTTAAGCACGTAGCTTCAAACACAATGCTGTATTGTTAATTTTGAAGAAGTTAAGCACTTAGTTTCCAATACTGTGTTGTGTCGTTAGTTTTCATTAAGTTGACTACATAGTTTCTCATATAGTGTTATATAGTTAGATTTCATGAAGGTAAGCATGTAGTTTAACACACAATGTTGTATCGTTAGTTTTGAAGAAGTTAAGAATGTAGTTCCAACACAGTGTTATATGGTAAGTTCTCATTAGGTTAAGCAAGTAGCTTCAAACACAATGCTGTATTGTAAGTTTTGAAGAAGTTAAGAACTTAGTTTCACATACTGTGTTGTGTCGTTCGTTTTCATGAAGTTAAGTACGTAGTTTCTCATATAGTGTTATATAGTGAGATTTCATGAAGGTAACCATGTATTTTCACACAATGTTGTATCATTAGTTTTGAAGAAGTTAAGCACTCAGTTTCACATACTGTGTTGTGTCGTTATTTTTCATGAAATTAAGTACGTAGTTTATCATATAGTGTTATATAGTTAGATTTCATGAAGGTAAGCATGTAGTTTCACACACAATGTTGTATCATTAGTTTTGAAGAAGTTAAGCACTTCGTTTCACATACTGTATTGTGTCGTTCGTTTTCATGAAGTTAAGTACGTGGATTCTCATATAGTGTTATATAGTTAGATTTCATGATGATAAGCATGTAGTTTCACACACAATGTTGTACCATTAGTTTTGAAGAAGTTAAGCACTTAGTTTCACATACATTGTTGTGTCGTTCGTTTTCATGAAGTTAAGTACGTAGTTTCCCATATAGTGTTATATAGTTAGATTTCATGAAGGTAAGCACATAGTGTCACACACAGTGTTGTATCGTTAGTTTTGAAGAAGTTAAGCACTTAGTTTCACATACTGT
>NW_024434098.1:0-19927 GCF_017639785.1 Mesocricetus auratus | reverse complement strand
TATCCAGCCACACCGAACCAATTAGAAGAGAAATTGGTTCGTACCCTTGTACGAATTGGTACAGGAGATAGCTTCTTCAAAATAACACCAGTAGCACAGACAGTAAGATCGACAATTAATAAATGGGACCTCCTGAAACTGAGAAGCTTCTGTAAGGCAAAGGACACAGTCAGCAATCAAAAAGGCCACCCAAAGAATGGGAAAAATATTCACTAATCCCACATCTGACAGAGGGCTGATCTCCAAAATTTACAAAGACATCAAGAAGCAAGTCTCCAAAACACCAAAGATCCAATTAAAAAGCTGGCTACAGAACTAGAAAATTTTCAATAGAGGAGTCTATAATGGCTGAGAGTCACTTCGGAAAGTGCTCAATGTCCTTAGCCATACTGGAAATGCAAATGAAAACACCTCTGAGATACCATCTCATTCCTGTCAGAATTGCTAAAATCAAAAACACCAAGGAGCATTTATGATGGAAGGATGTGAGGAAAGGGGAATACTCCTCCATTGCTGGTTGGAGTGCCAACTTTTTCAGCCACTTTGGAAATCATTATGGAGATTCCTCAGAAAAATGGGAAGAAACTTACCACAAGACCCAGCAGCTCAACTTTAGGCATATATCAAAAAATGCCCATGCATACAACAAGCATGTCTGTTCCAATATGTGCATAGCAGCATTATTTGTAATAGCCAGAACTGGGAAGCAACCAAGATGCCCCTCAACCGAAGAGTGGATAGAGAAATTGTGGTACATTTACGCAAAGGAGTACTATTCAGCAGAAAAGAAAACAATCAAATCCTGAGAGTTCCAGGCAAATGGATGGCACTAGAAGAAACCATCCTGAGTTAGGTAACCCAGTCACAAAAAGAGAAACATGGCATGTACTCTCTCATATATCGTTTTTAGACATAGATCTGGGGAGCGCCAGCGTACAATCCCATGTCCAGAGAATCTGGAAAACAGAACCTTTAATCAGTGGATGATGGAATAAGAGTCAGACTCCCTCGGCTAAGCATTGAGCTGAACTCGTGAAATCCAGTGACAACTAGGGAGGAGTGATGACCAAAGTAATTGAGAATGGGCTGGTTTAACCCCCAGAAACAGGTGACCTGACAAGTGTTAGTTCTTGTATCCCAGGCCGATGCCAGGGAATCCAGCAAGGGTCCGATCAAGAATGTGAGTCAGTGAGGAGTCCTAGGTAATCTATTGAGCCTTGGTCAGTAGATCAGTATTTATCCCGGGTATACAAATGGAATTTGGAATCCCATCCAACAATGTGAGGTGCACTCTCAACCTGAACACTTTAAGGAGCATCTAGGCACTGGATAAAATGACAGACTATGCACAACCCCATGGAGTGTCTTATCCTTCCTGGGGGAAATGAGGAACTTTTGGGGTGTTGGTGGGAGGCATGGGAGGAAAAGAGGAAAACGTAGAGGGACCTGGATTTGACGTGTGAAACAACCTTGTTTCTAATTTAAATTTAAATTTAAAAATAAATAATAATAAATAATGAAAAAAGTGAAGAAACCCACCTTAAAGTTTAATAAAACATAAGAATATCATAGAATAAAAGTCTTCTAACCTAAAAAAAATAATGCCAATGAAACTACAAGATGTTTACAGGACACTAAATAAAGTGGACCAAAATAAAAAGAATTCTTCACAAATAAAAATCAAATCCCAAATTTACAGAATAAAGAGAGAGCATGAAGAATAGCTAAGGAAAAATGCCAAGTAGCATACAAAGGCAAACCTATCAGAATTAGCACTTAATTCTCTATGGAAATTCTGAAAGTCTGAAGGTCCTGGAAATATATTCTACCAACAATAAGAGACCATGGACACCAGCCCAGACTACTACAACCAGCAATGATTTCAGTCACTACAGATAGAGAAAACAAGATATTCCATGACAATCCACATTTAAACAATCCGTATCCAATTATCCAGACTTACAGGAAGTTCTAGAAGGAAAACTCCTACCCAAGGAACTTAACTACAACCAGAAAAGCATAGGCAATAGATAATATAACCTTACCAACAGCCAAAAGAAAAAAGGGGTGGAAATCCACACAAAATTCCACCAATAACCAAAAATCCATTACACACAAGCCTGAACAATCAATAGTCATTTCTCTCCCTCAATACTAATGGTCTTAACTAACCTATAAAAAGTCACATGCCAACAGAGTGGATGTAAAGACAGAGTGCATTTTTCTGCTGCATACAAGTAGCACACCTCAACTTCAAATACAGAGTTACCTCTGAGTTAAGGGTTGGGAAATATTTTCCAAACAAACGGACCAAAGAAACAAGCTGGCATAGCTATACTAATATCCAACTAATTAGACTTTAAACTAAAATCAATCAAAAGACTTGAAGGTAATTTCATATCACAGGAGAGAACCATCCAGATAAAGTCTCAATTCTGAAAACGCCCAAAATACAAAGGCATCCACATTCATAAAAGAAACATTACTAAACCTCAACTCACACATAAAATCACACACACTTATAGTGGGTGACTTCAACACACCACACTTACCACAAGGCAGAAGCACCAGACAGAAATTTAACAAAGAAGCATAGGAACTAATATAATTTATAATCTAATTGCTTTTAACAGACAGCTATACAACATTCCATCCAAACACACAAAAAAAATTACCTACTTTACAGAGTCACATGAAACATTCTCAAAAATCAAACAAATACTAGGCAATATATCCAACCTCAACAGATACAAAATAAATGGAATACACCTGTGTATCATATCAGATCAGTGTGCTTTAAAATTAAAATTCAACATCAAAACAATTTGGAAAAATGCTACACATTCATGGAAATTGAAGAATGTGCAATTGCACAATTCGTGGGTCAAGGAAGAAACACTTCCTAAAATGCAATGAGAACGAAGACAGAATATACCCAAACATATAGAACACATTGACAGCAGTACTAGATCCAGAAGATCCGCCCACACAGGAAAGACAACAGCCCTTCCAGGCCCCAAACTCCGGCGAGCCCAGCTTCAGGAAAGACATCAGCCCTTCTAGGCCCCAACCTCTGGCAACCCCAGCTTCAGCTTAAGCTTCAGTGTCAGCATCCCCAGATTCAGCTTCACGAAGGAAGGAGACCAGTGGAGATGGAAAGACCCCACCAGCAACCAGTGGAAGAAGAGATGGGAACAAGAACAAATAAGAGCTCCTTCAGCAATAGAAAGACCAACATGACCCCACCAGAATCTAGGGATCCAACATCAGAAAGACCCGCAAAGCACTACGTAGATGAAGCAGAGGAGACAGACCTCAAAAATTATTTCATGAAGATGATAGAGACCCTAAAAAAAGAAATGAGGAATCCCTTAAATAAATTGAAGAAAAAAACAAACAAAAAAATCCATTAAAAGGGGGAAAAATATAAGACATAAGCAAATCTCTCAAAGAATCTGAAGAGCACCAAGAAAAACCAACCAACAAAATTGAAGGAAACAACTCAAACAGTTGAAGGATTGAAAGCAGAAATAAGAACGATAAAGAAAACACATGACAAGGGGATGCTGGAAATAGAAAAGCTGGGTAAACAATCAGGAACTACAGATGCAAGTATCACCAAAAGAATACAAGAGATAGAAGAGAGAATCTCAGGTATTGAAGACTCATTAGAGGATATAGAGTCGTCAACCAAAGAAAATCTCAAAACCAACAAATCCTTAACACAAAATACCCAGGAAATATGGGACACCATGAAGAAGCCAAAAATGAGAATAATAGGTATAGAAGAATGCAAAGAAATATACCTCAAAGGTACAGAAAGCACAGTCAACAAAATCATAGAAGAAAACTTCTCTAACCTAAAGAAAGATATGCCTTTGAAAATACATGAATCTTACAGAACACCAAATAGGCTGGACCAGAAAAAGAAGTCACCTCCCCATATAATAATCAAAACATCAAACCTACAGAGTAAAGAGAAAATATTAAGAGCAGCTAAAGAAAAAGGCCAAGTAACAAACAAAGGCAGACCTATCCGAATTACACCTGACTTCTCAATGGAAACGATGAAAGCCAAAAGATCCTGGATAGATGTCCTACAAACGCCAAGGGTACAAGGATGCCAGCCCATACTACTATATCCAGCAAAGCTCTCAATTACCCTAGATGGAGAAAAAATATTCCATGAAAAAGCCAGATTTAAACTATATGTATTCTTGAATCCAGCTCTACAGAAAGTTCTAGAAGGAAAATCTAGATCCAAGGAAGATAACTACACTCACAAAGGCACAGGCAATATATAATACCACTTTACAAAACACCTGAAAGAGAAAGGGAGGAGAACCCACACACAATAACCATGATCAAGTAGGCTTCATCCCAGGTATGCAGGGTTGGTTTAACATTAGATAATCTATCAATATTATCCACCATATAAAGAAACTGCGAAAGAAAAACCACATGAATATATCACTAGATGCTGAAAAAGCCTTTGACAAAATCCAGCTCCCCTTCATGATAAAGGTACTAGAGAGAGCACGTATAACAGGAACATACCTGAATATAATAAAAACAGTATACAGTAAACCAACAGCTAACATCAAACTAAATGTATAGAAATTCAAAGCAATTTCTCTAAAATCAGGAACAAGACAAGGCTGTCCACTCTCTCCATATCTCTTCAATATTGTACTTGAAGTTCTAGCTACAGCAATAACACAACAAAAGGAGATAAAGGGCATACAAATAGGAAAAGAAGTCAAACTTTCACTATTTGCAGATGATATGATTGTTTATATAAGTGACCCAAAAAAACTCTGCAAGGGAAATCCTAGAGCTGATAAATATATTCAGCAATGTGACAGGATGCAAGGTAAACTCAAAAAATCCTTGGCCCTATTATATACCAATGATGATGTGATTGAGAAAGAAATCAGACAAACATCACCCTTTACAATAGCCATAAACAGCATTAAATATCTGGAGATAATGTTTACCAAGTAATTGAAAGACTTGTATATCAATGGAGTATTACTCAGCAGAAAAAAACAATGAAATCTTGAATTTCACAGGTAAATGGATAGCACTGGAAGAAACGTCCTAAGTGAGGTAACCCAGTCACAAAAAGACAAACATGGTATGTACTCACTGATATATGGATTTTAAACATGGATCAGGAGAGTACCAGTCTGCACTTCCACTGACAGAGAGTCTGAGAATCAGAAAGGAACCTAAAAGACATACATGGTACCCAAGAGAAGAGAAATGAGGCAAGATCCTCTGAAAAGATGGGGAACAGGGTGAGCCGTGGGGGGGAGGAGGACCTGGGAAATAGAGAGGGGGAGAAGTTGAAGAGAGAGTAGAACATGGAGGAACAGGAAGGTCGACTGGGGGTGTAGGATAGGGGGAAGAGGGAATCATAGGTTAGAAGACAGATAAAGCACCATTGTGACCTCTAGGGATCTAAATAGATGACACCAATTGGCAAAATAAGCAATAGTGTAGAGACCACCTCGAATGCCTATTCCTGATAGTGAACTTGATGTCTATAACCATCCTGGAGCCTTCATCCAGGGACTGACGGAAGCAGAGGTAAACACTCACATTTAAATGCTGAACAGAACCCAAGGAAACCAGCGACAGAGGGAGAAGAGCAAAGAGCAAATTGGCAAAGAATGGGCTGGCAAAAGCAGCAGAGACAGCTGATCAAAACAGGGGAGTCCTCTTGGACACCAGACCGACAGCTGGGAGGCCAACATGGGCCCGATCCAGACCCCCTGAATGTGAGAGTCAATGAGGAGGCCTGGGCTACCCATGGGGTCCTGAGCAGTGGATCAGTGTTTATCCCTTTTATTGCTTGAATGCTAACAGACATCGTGTGTCCATAACACAAAGAGGGTTGCTCTCTGCCTGGACTCTTAGGGACGTGCCTGGAACCTACCCTGAGTGAAATGACAAACTCTAGATATCCCCTATGTGGAAGGAATCAGCAATAGGAGGATGGGGGGAGGCTGGAGGGGTGCGGGAGAGGGGAGGGAGAGGGAACTGGGATTGACATGTAAAACAAGCTATTTAAAATTTTAAAAAATGTTTAAAAAATGATCATTGAGCCTTTAAAGAAAGAAATCAAAGAGGATACCAGAAAATGGAAAGATCTCCCATGCTCTTGGATTGGTAGGATCAACATAATAAAAATGGCAATCTTGCCAAAAGCAGTATACAGATTCAATGCAATCCCTATCAAAATTCCATCACAATACTTCAAGGACCAGGAAAGAACATTAATCAACATTATATGGGAAAACAAAAGGCCGGGGATAGCCAAAACAACCCTATATAATAAAGGAACTTCAGGAGCCATCACCATACCTGACTTCAAACTCTATTGTAGAGCTATAGTCCTCTTGGTATCAGCAAAAAATAGTCAGATAAACCAATGGAACCGAATTGGAAACCCTGATTTTAACCCACACACCTATGAACACATGATATTCAAAAAAGAAGCTAAAATTATACAAAAAGAAAGCATCTTCAACAAATGGTGATGGCATAACTGGGTACTGGTATGCAGAAGACTGCAGATAGATCCATGTTTAATGCTTTGTACAACACTTAAGTCCAAATGGATCAAAGTTCTCAACATAAATCCAGCCACACTGAAAGTTTTAGAAGAGAAAATGGGAGATACTGTTCAACGAGTTGGTACAGGAGACCACTTCCTAAACATAACACCAGTGGCACAGGCACAGAGATCGACAATTAACAAATGGGAACTCCTCCTAAAACTAAAAAGCTTCTGTAAGGCAAAGGAACAGTCAACAAGACAAAAAGGCAGTCCACAGAAGGGGAAAAGATATTCAGTAACCCCACATTTGACAGAGGGCTAATCTCCAAAATTTACAAATAATTCAAGAAGCAAGTCTCCAAAACACCAAAGGATCCAATTAAAAGGTGGGGTACAAAACTAAATAGAGAATTCTCAATAGAGGAGGCTAAAATTGCCAAGAGACACTTAAGTAAGTGCTCAACATCCTTAGCCATCAGGGAAATGCAAATCAAAACAACTCTGAGATAACATCTCACTCCTGTCAGAATGGCTAAAATCAAAAACACCAACGACAATTTATGCTGGAGAGGATGTGGAGAGAGGGTAACACTCCTACACTGCTGGTTGGAGTGCCAACTCATACATCCTCTTTGGAAATCAGTATGGAGATTCCTCAGGAAACTGGGAATTAATCTACCGCAAGACACAGCAATTCCACTCTTAGGCATATATCCAAATGAGGCAAATTCATACAACATGGGCATCTGCTCCACTATGTTCATAGCAGCATTATTTTTAACAGCCAGAAACTGGAAGCAACCTAAATGCCCCTCAACTAAGAGTGGATAGAGAAAATGTGGTACATTTATACAATGGAATATTACTCAGCAGAAAAACAGAATGGAATCTTGAAATTCACAGGTAAATGGATAGCATTGGAAGAAACCATCCTGAGTGAGGTAACCCAGTCTCAAAAAGACAAACATGGTATGTACTCACTCATACATGGATTTTAGATATGGATCAGGATAGTGCCAGTCTGCACTTCCACAGATAGAGAGTCTGGGAAACAGGAAAGAACCTAAAAGATATGCATATATGCATAGTACCCAAGAGAAGAGGATGGAGACAAGATCCTCTGAATGGATGGGGAACACGGGGAGGGGTGGGGGGAGTGGGAGCTGGGAAGAATAGAGGGGGTAAAGAGGAAGGGAGTTGGTCATGGGGGAACAGGAAGTTGAGGGGGTGGGGGTAGAATAGGGGGAAGAGGGAATCATAGGATCGAAGACAGATCAGGCTCCAGAGTGACCTGGAGTGATCTAAAGGTATAACACCAAGTGGCAAGCTAAGCAATAGTGGAGGGACCACCTCGAATGCCCATTCCTGATAATGAACTTGATGTCTATAACCATCCTGGAGCCTTCATTCAGTGACTGATGGAAGCAGAGGCAAACACACACAACTAAGCGCTGAACTGAACCCAAGGAATGCAGTGACAGAGAGAGAGAGAAGAGTGATGAGTAAATTGGCAAAGAATGGGCTGGCAAAACCACAGAGACAGCTGATCTGAATAGCGGAGAGCTCTTGGACCCCAGAACGACAATGGGGAGGTCAGCATGGGACTGATCTGGACCCCCTGAATGTGAGTGTCAGTGAGAAGGCCTGGGCAACCTATGGGGCCCTGAGCAGTGGATCAGTGTCTATCCCTGGAATATAACATTCATCATGTGCCCATAGCACAAAGAGGGATGCTCTCTCAGCCTGGAATGTTAGGGGAGTGCTTGGACCCTACCCTTAGTGAAATGACAGACACTAGATATCCCCTATGTGGAAGGAATTGGCAATAGGATGGGAGTCGGGGGGATGGGGAGTGCGGGAGGAGGGGAGGGAGAGCAACCTGGGACTGACATGTAAAACAAGCTATTTAAAATTAAAATAAAATGCAGTACTAATAGGAAAGTTAGTAGCACTAAGTGCCCACATGAAGAAACTGGGGAATAGTCACACTAGTGAATTAACAGCACAACTGAAAGCTTTAGAAAATAAAGAAGCAAATTTACCTTGGAGGAGTATATGCCAAGAAATAATCAAATTGTGGGCTGAAATCAATAAAGTAGAAATTGGGAAAGCAATACAAATAATCAAGGTAATGAAGAATTGGTTCTTCGCCTAAGTCAGCAAGATAGACAAGCCTTTATCCAAACATGCCAAATGGCAGGGAGTCAACATGCACATTGACAAAATCAGAAATGAAAAGAGAGTCATATCAATGAACACTGAGGCCATCCAGAGAATCTTCAGGTCAAATTTTGAAAACCTCTACTCCTTAAAATTAAAAAATCTGAAGGAAATTGAAAATTTTGTAGATAGATTTCACTTACTGAAATTAAACCTTGACAAGATAAGCAATTTAAATAGGCCAACACCCCAAATGAAATAGAAACACTCATCAAAAGTCTCCCCAAAAACAAAAGCACAGTTTCAGTGCACAATACTTCCAGAAATTCAAGTAACAGATAATACCAATCCTCCTCAAATTATTCCCCAAAATAGAAGCAGAACGGTCACTGCCAAACTCTTTTTATGAGCCTTAAATAACATTGGTGCCCAAGCCACACAAAGACACATCTAGGCAAAGGAACTACAGACAAATATCCTTCATGAACATTGATACAAAAATACTCAATAAAATACTATAAATTGAATCCAAGAACTCTTCAAAAAATCATCCACTATGATCATGTAGGCATCGAGCCATGGATGTAGGTATGGTTCAACATAAAAAAATCAAACAATTTTATCCACCATATGAACAAACTGAGAAAGAAAAATCACATGATCATCTCACTAGATGCTGAAAAAGTCTTTGACACAATCCAACACCTTTTTCATGATAATTGTCTTGGAGTGATAAATGATCTTAGGAATATAACTAAACATAATAAAGACAATATGCAGCAAACAAACAGCCAACATCAAACTAAATGGAGAGAAACTCAACCAGACTCATCCAAAATTAAGAAAAAGACAAGGCTGTCTACTCTCTCCATACCTCTTCAATAGTATATTTGATTCTCTCAATAGACCAACAAGGTAACAAACGGAGATCAAATGTATACAAATTTGCAAAGGAGAAGTCAAACTTTCACTATTTGCAGATGATATGTTAGTTACATAAGTGACGTGAAAAACTCTGTCAGGAAACTCCTACAACTAACAACTTCACAAATGTGGTAGGATATAAGATACACTAATACAAAACAGAAGGTCTATAGACAGAGAAAGAAATCAGAGAAACATCACCATTGACAATTTCCAGAAACTGCATAAAATACTTTTGTATAATGCTAAGCAAACAAGTGAAAGACAAGTATAGCAAGAATTTGAATGTTTAAAGAAAGAAATAAACAACATAGCATTAAAAGGAAACATCTCCCATGCTCTGGCATAGATAGAATCAGCACAGTAAAAATGGAAATCTTGCCAAAAGCAATCTACAGATTCAATGTGATTCTAATAAAATTCTCAGACTCATTCTCCACAGACCTTGAAAAACAATTCTCATATTTATATGGAAAAACAAAATAACAAGCATAACCAAAACAACCCTGGATAATGAAGCAACATTCAGAGGCATCCCCATCCATGTCTTCAAGCTCTCCTATAGAGCTATAGTCCTGAAAACAGCTTGGTATTGGCACAAAAATAGACAGGTAGATCAATAGAATCAAATTGAAAACCATGATATTAACTCACACACATAGGAAGACCTTTGTTTTAACAAAGAAGCTAAAAGTATTTAATGGAAAACGAAATTGTCTTAAACAAATGGTGTTGGCATAACAGGAAGTTTGTGTGTAGCAGAGTACAAATAGACCCATATCTATCGCCATGCACAAAACTGAAGTTGGAATGGATCAAAGAATTCAACATGAATCCAACCATACTGAACCTCTTAGAAAAGAAAGTAGGAGGTACTTTGAATGAATTCCTACAGAATACTGTTTCCTGAATATAACACTAGTACCACAGACACTGATATCAACAATTAAAAAATGTGACCTCCTAAAATTGAGAAGCTTCTGTAAGGCAAAGGACACAGTCAACAAAACAAAACAGTAGTCCACCTTTTTACAGAGGGTGGATTTCCAAAATATACAAAGTACTCAAGAAGTTAGTCACCACATACATAGATTAGAAGTTATTGGTTAATAATTAGGACAGAGATAACAAATAAGAGCCACCAAGCCATTGGCCTACAGTTTCAAAATTATTATAAGTCTCTGAAGTAGGTGGCTATGGAAATGGGTATGGGAAGCTCCCCAATAATAGAGATCGTATTTTCCTGGGGCAGGTAAGTCGGAGAGTATAAGGAGTGTAGCCAGAGGAAACAGGCCTGTGTTTCTTTCAAACAAATTTATGTCTATATAGATAATAAGTGAAATATCTAATAAGGAAGACAGGTTGTATAAATATGGGATTATTCACTACAGAGTCCTTCTTACATTTCTCCTAGGACAAAAGAAAGTAACTTGGGTAATAATCCAAAGAGCAGGCACTGGGCATTGAGAAATATCTTAGGACAAAATTGTTCAATTCAACATGGACTCACAAACAGTTTTATTTCTGAACAGATATAGATCAAAGCATGAACTGTCCAGAAAGTCATTATGCAAACAGAGAGAAGAAGCACTTCCTCCAGAAATTTGTGAGTTTCTTGACTATAAGGACCCCCTGGGCATGTCTCTCGCAGCCATTGCTCTTTCATTCTCTGTAGTCACATCTATGGCTCTTGGACTTTTTGTGGACAACAGAAACACACAAATTGTGAAGGCTAATAATAGGACTCTCAGTTACACCTATCTCATCACAGTCATCATCTGTTTTCTCTGCATCTTGCTCTTCATTGGCCATCCCAACTGTACCACCTGTATCCTGCAGCTGATCACATTTGTCAGTGCTTTCACTATGTCCCTTGCCACGGTTATGGCCAAAGCTATCACTGTGATTATTGCCTTCAAGGTCACTTTTCCAAACAGAGTTGTGAGGTGGTTAATACTATCAAAGGCCCCAAATTTTTTTTACGAGACAGGGTTTCTCTGTATTGTTTTGGAGGCTATCGGTCTAGCCCAGCCTTGAACTCACAGAGATCTTCCTGCCTTTGCCTCCTGAGTGCTGGGATTAAAGGCGAGTGCCACCAGCACCCGGCTTGAAGGCCCCAAATTTATCTTACCCATATGTACTCTAATTCGTCTTGTCCTCTGTGCAAAATGGCTAGGAACCTCTCCTCCATTCCTTGACCAAGATGCTCATGCAGAACATGGACATATAATCATTATGTGCAATAAGGTCTCAGCTTTGGCCTTCCATGATGTCCTGGGATGATACATGTGCTCTTTGGCATTTAGGAGCTATACTACAGCTTTCTTGTCCTGGAATCTACCAGATACATTCAATGAATGAAGTTCCTGTCATTCAGCATGCTGGTGTTCTGTGTCTGGTCACATTTCTCCAGTAAATTGGAACAATTTTTCAAATATTACAATATAAAACATATAACTGGTATACCTTACAATCCCACTCCTGACACCATTATGATGCTGCAATGATAAACGGCACATTTACTGAAAGTAAAACTCAGTATTTATTGTAGAAATTACTCACAAGAGACCAAACAAGTAACCCAGATGAGCCGAGTAGTATTCCAACACCGAACTGGAAGCCAAAAGCCGGAAAAAGAGACCAAGACTTCCGTTGTTCAGTGTTTTATACTTTCCCCCGTAATGCCCCTAGCCATGCCCAAAAGTGGGCCTGGTTAGTGACATAATTCACTGCCTACATCTGTATATGTCTATACATCCATCCGTATACGTCTTTAGTCATGCCTAAAATGGTGTGGTTAGCTGTGTGGTAAACCGCTCTTTTATTACCTCATGTGTATGCGACTCTAGTAAGTCACGTGGTTAATGGCGGCATTGTTTTCCTACTAGAATACCCTTTCAGGTGCTTTCAAAAATATTATTTGTAACTGAATTTGAACAAAATTCCTTATTATAAAGATGTCAAATATGTCTAGTTTTAAAAAGTAAACCAACTACTAAGAGTTAATGAACTCTTCAATCTCAGAGAAGAATTAACTGTCAATTAGCAAAACTACATAAAACCCCAAACAAGAGTAGAAACAGGCATATTTGGTATAGCAAAAATATATTTTTATTTATGACAATAAACCAAAACTCATACCGATGTAAAACATTCTGAGATCAATAATTGCATTTTTGGAATAAAATAAATTCAATAATCTAACCCTTTATCTCATCATTTCTGTATTTATCCCATTTTTCCTTTAGAAAGTGATCCTGTGTTTAGCTTTTTTGCTAAATATGACTAATATCAACTCATAATTTACCCTCTACAAATGATGACAAATATCCATAACCCATTTGTTGGAAATGTGGCAGTGTTTATTATAGACTGCTTACTGTCATTTTTGGGGGTTGCATCTTCAGGGGAACCTTGAGAAAATCAGCATAATTGTTGAGTCTTGACTGCAGTATTCTTGAAGTAGGATAAATTTAGTCAGTAAATATGAAGCTATTTTGGACGCAGAATTAAGAGGAGATTGTAACAGATGCATTTTGTTGGTGCAAGTGGCACCACCTTGGAGAGCTAAAATATCCTAATTTGTTAGAAAGTCAAACTGTGCCTATAATAGTTGCACAGCTGACGGATAGGTAATGTGATTGAACCTGTGAAGGGAAGGTGTTCTAGATACCTACATCTCTGGAAGGAAAGTTATCCTGACTTGTGGGGAAATCAGGCTATACCTAGAGCTGTAAAGAGAAGGTATCTTGGATATCTACAACTGTGAGAAGAAAGGCATTCTGACTTCTCTGGAAGTCAGGTTGTACCTGAAGCTGGAGTCTGGTGGGGAATGGTCTCCCCAAAAGATATGGCATTCCTGGTCCTCTTCAAGAGAGCCATTGCAGATGTGTTCTGCTCCACTCCCCTAGAGGATGATCCCAGAAGATGTATTCCTTTCTTCTCAGCTCTGGCCCAAGTTGTTATCGCTCCTGATTCACTCTGTTCAGGGGAAAATGCCTTAAGAAATATATTAATCTGCTCTGGATCTGGTGAAATGCTGTTACTTCTACTCTGCTCCCCTAATGTAGCTTCCCAGCTGAAGTGTCATTTGCTTCTACTCTGTGCCTCTAAGAGAATTTCTCAGCAGTGATATTGCTACATGATTGTAAAAAAAAAGTATTCACACACAACTTTTTTTATTTGGAAGGAGGAATTCATGAGAGTTCCTGCCTCTGACAGTGTAGAGAAGAGCAGGTGGCAACTGAACAGGCATGAGAATGTATTAGGTATTTTTGCCAAGGATGTTTATCAGGGATAAGATTTGTAGGGAGGAAATTGGTCAGACTCTGATACCCTTGTGCTTGGACAAGCTCAAATTAGCTAGATTTTAGGCTTATAGTTTGGGTATCTTCGTGCAGTGTTTGGTTTTCCTGCTCAGTGATTAGGTGGTTTTGTTGCAGGTTTCGACAGGAGAATTCAGATTTCAGGGTCAAAGTGTGCTTCTTCCACTGGGGCTTTTTAGATATTTGGCTCTAGTGTCAAGGTCAGCATTGATTTCTTTCACTGGCTATGCATTCATGGCCAGGGTGGGTTTCTTTGGCTGCACCATTTACCATACATGGATCCCACTTTCAAATGATACATTTACAAAAATTACACTCCTAAAAGTTAGGTTTCCTTGGGGAAGCAGGATCAGAGAGAACAATTGAGCGTGAGTACCAGGAAGTTTACTATGAGATTATGTGTCTTAGGAATGTTATGCATTGCCCATGAAAATGCCTGAAGTTGGATCAATATGACTTCACAAATATGAGCTGAACTAAGACCAAAATAGGCTTCCCAATTGGATTGGGAAAATCTCATGAGAACTCAGTCATACAAAAATTAAATGGAACAAAAAAGACTTACAGTAAGAACAAGTCCTCCTTAAAGCAGAACATAATATTTATATAACATATAAGTCAAATATTATAAGTCAAATTATATACATAGCTTATGGGTGTATATATTATGCATAGAAATTACATTGTAAACATTTATATTCCTAAAATCAGCTAAAACACACACATTTTCAAGTATTTATGTAATAAAAAATTTTTAAAAAGCCCGTGAGTTTGGGGTCCTCTTTGTGGATTCTATTTTTTTATTTAAATTAGAAGCAAGCATCTTTTACATGTCAATCCCAGTTCTCTCTCCCTTCTCTACCCTGCCTGTTACCAACTCCTTATCCCATCTCCTTCCTACTCCACAGGGAGAGTGAGTCCTTCTATGGGGGATCATCATAGTCATTTGGACCATGGTCTAGACCCTCCTCTTTTTGTCTAGGATGAAAATGTATCCCTCTATGTGGAATGGGCTCACAACCTCCATTTGTGTATTAGGGATAAATACTGATCCACTTCCAGAAGCCTGATAGATTGGCCAGACCTACAGACTGACAACCTTGTTCAGTAGGCCTGGAACGGTCTTATGCTGGTTTCACAACTACCAGTCTGGTGTCCATGAGAAACTGCTTTTTAAGTTCAGCTGTTTCTGTGGGTTTCACCAGCCTGATCTTGTCCCAACTGCTCATCATTCATCCCTCTCTACAACTGGATTCCAGAGTTCAGCTCAGTGTTTATCTGTGAGTGTGTGCATCTGGTTCCATCAGCTACTGTATTAAGGCTCTAGGATGGTGTAAAAGGTAATCATCAGTCCCATTAACAGAGAAGGGCATTTGAGGTACCGCCTCCACTCTGACTTATATTGTTAGGTGGGGTCAACCTTGTAGAACTCTGGAAATTTCCCTAGTGCAGATTTCTCTTTAAATGTACAATGGCTCCCTCTATTATGGTATCTCTTTTCTTGCTCTCCACTATTCTTTCCCTGACTGGATTTTCCTGCTCTCTCCTGACTACCTCTACCCTGTTCTTCTCCCCTTCTCTTTATTCTAATTCCCTTTCCCCTCCCCCCATGCTTCCAATTGGCTCAGGAGACATTGTCCCTTTACTCTTCCCCCGGGAACTCCTTGTTTTATAACTTCTCTAGTGTTTTGGTTTGTAGGATGGTACTCCATTGTCCTATGTCTGAAATCTGTATATGATTGAATAGAGGCCATTTTTAAAATTTTTGTGACAGGGTTACCTCAATCAGGATGGTTTCTTCTAGTTCCATGCCTTTGCCTGCAAAGTTTGAGATTCCATCGGTTTTTTTTCTTCTGAGTAGTACTCCACGGTATAAATGAACCACATTTTCTCCAACCATTCTTCAGTTGAGGGGCATCTAGGTTGATTCCAGGTACGAGCTATGCAAAACAATGCTGCTATGAACATGCCTGAACAGATGTGAATGTTGTATTAATATGCATCTTTGGGTGTATGCCTAAGATTGGGATTGTTTGATCTTGTGGTAGACTGATTCCTATTTTCCTGAGGATCTGCCATACTCTATGAGTTTGCATAACCACCATCAGTGTAGGATTGTTCCCCTTTCTCCATATCCTCTGCAGAACAAACTGTTATTTGAGATTTTGGTGTTAGCTAGTATGACTAGTGTGAGACAATATTTCATAGTTGTTTTAATTTTCATTTCCCTGATGGCTAAGGATATTGAGCACTTTCTTATGGGTCTCTTAGTAATTTTAGATTTCTCTATTGATAATTCTCTATTTAGGTCTGGACCCCACTTTTAAATTAAATTATTTGTTATTTTGGTAAATAATATCTCAAGTTCCTTTTATAATTTGAAAGTCAGCCCTCCATCAGATATGAGATTGGTATCATTTCCCATTCTGTGAGTTGCCATTTTGTTTTGTTGCCTTGCAAACCTTCTTACTTTCAGGGTTTCCATATATTAATTGTCCATCTTCGTGTCTGTTCTACTGGTTTTCTTTTCCATATAAGGTTGAGAATTGTTCTTTCAAGGTCTGTAAATAATTGTGCTGGTATTTTAATGGGGTTTGCACTGAATCTGTAGATTGCTTTTGGCAAGATTGCCATTATTAATACGTTGATCCTACCTATCCAAAAGCTTGGGAGATATTTCCAATTTTTGCTGTCGTCTTTAATTTCATTCTTTAAAGACTCAAAGTTCTTGAAATACAAATCTTTCACTTGTTTGATTAGCATTAGCACAAGGCAATTGTAAAGGGTGATGTTTCTCTGAAATGTTTCTTAGTCTTTTTATCTTTTGTATATAGTAGGGCTACTGGGTTTTTTTGAGAATTTCTTGTATCCTGCCACTTTGGTGAAAGTGTTTATCAGATGTTGGAGTTTCTTGGTAGAGTTTTTCAGACCACTTATGAAAACAATCATATCATCTCCAAATAGTGACAGTTTGACTTACTCTTTTCCAATTTGTATCCACTTGATCTCCTTTTGTTGTCTTGTTGCTCTATCTTGAAATTCAAATAAAATATTGAAGAGGTATGCAGAGAATGGACAGCTAATTTTGAGATGTCATTCTGTAAAAATGTGTCTTATTGGTTTGAATAAAGCACTGTTGGCCTATAGGGAAGCAAGTTAGGTGGGACTAGGAGTTGAGGAGGATTCTGGGAAAGAGAGACACAGAGACAACATGTAGCCGCCAGAAGAGTAAGAGGTGTTGAACATTTCTCCAGTAAAATAAATACTTAGATTAATAATTATGAGTTAAATGCTTAAGTCAGAGAAAGCCAGTAAGAAACCAAGCAAATGGCCAACATATTAATAATTAATATAGCCTTCTGTGTGTTCATTTGGGACTGATGAGTTTCTAGAACCAGGCTGTTGGGAAGACAACACTCTACAGACAGCATTGTCTGGTTCCTGATTTTAGAGGAATCATGTTGAGTTTCTCACCATTTAGCTTGATGTTGGCTGTTGGTTTATTCTATAATGCATTTATTATGTACAGGTATGTTCCTGTTATCCCCAGTCACTCCAAAACATTTATCACGAAGAGGTGTTGGATTTTGTCAAAGGCTTTTTCAGCATCTAATGTGATGATCATGTTATTTTTCTTTTTCAGTTTGTTTTGATGCTGGATTACATTGATAGATTTTTTATGTTGGACTATCCCTGCATACCTTGTGGATGCAATGTTCTGCAGATGTCGGTTAATACAATTGGGTTATAACTTCTGTTAGCTCTTTTTGTCACTGGTCATGTGGACAGTATGGGAGAGATGCTTATATGAGGATAGCTAGTCATATGGGGAACCTGTTTCCTGAGTAGTGAGCATAGGATATTCAATTTAGATAGATGAAGTTTTACTGCCTCTAGACATTGGTGAGTAAATTGCATCACCTTGTTTATCATTCAGGGCCCAACAGTACAGAGAAGGAGGAGGAGAAGGAGGGGCCCAAGCAGGGAGGAGAAGGTAGTTTAAGAAGCTATGTTAGCCTGTTCACAGAGGGTTGTCCTGAAGGTTCCACTATCTCCTCTCCAAGTCCTTCTTAAGCCTTTTATACTTGCCCTGAATGATTCCTCATATACTGGCATAAAAACATTACTTTTCCTATAAATACAAGCATATGCCTCCATTTTGGCTGTTAATAGATCTAATCTTCTTTGGTTCTGTAATACTGCATTAGCCAGGGAATCAAGTTTCTGTTGGAGATTAAGAGTAATACTAGACACTGCCTTTATATTAGTTGTCAATTGGGTAGATAGCTATCTGTGGATTTCAAATGTTGTACCCAACCCTGCAGCTCCAGTGGCCATGCTTGCAGATATTCCCAACCCAGCAAGTAAAGAAATCATCTGTATGGCTCCCTTCGGTCTGCCTCCAATGTAATCAAAAGAGGTACAGGAAGAGACTCATACAAACAAATAATATCTCAAGGGTGAATCAGGGTGGCTGGTGTGCAAAGGCCTGTCCAGTTGGTGGGCAGGAAGTCATATGCCACTCAACCTCCACAGAAAAAGTCCATTCCAGAAGGTGGGTGATAGGGAATTCCTTATGTGTATATGTAAAGAAAGCACTGTTGGCCAGTAAGGATGCAAGGTAAGTAGAACTAGGAGTCAAGGTAGTTTCTGCGAAATTCAGTGAATAGTAGAGAGTTGCCATGTGATCGCCGGAAGGGAGGATACATCAGGATGCTGTACTTGGAGAGATAAATCCTTATAGAAATATATATTAGTCATAGGCTAATACTTAAAAGATAGTTAACCAATGAGAAACCCTGGACATTGGCTGACAGCATTGTAACTAATAGTGCTTCTGTGTGTAATTTGGGTTTCATGCCACACTGGTACCAGGCTAGTGGGAAGAATACATGTTAAAGGCAGGGATCATTGACCATTAGATTTGGCTATATTTGACTTAAAGAAAGAAGTCTCACTGTGGCCCACATCTATACTGGAATTACAAGGGGAAGGTGGGACCTAAATGGTACCCACAGAAAGAGACATTTGGAGAAGCTAGCCAAGGATGGGAAATGTGTCCAAGCTATTTTTTATAGCCGTCAGGGCATCTGTTATTGTATCATTGTCAATCACTGTTACTTGCTGACGAGGGCCAGATTGGAGGAAAAGCCAGCAATCCCTATCAAGGTAGGGAGTTTCTTGAATCAACAAGGCAAAGATCATTTGATAAAAGGACTCATTATGGGGGTCAAGGGCTACCATACCATGATTTTCAGGAGAGCATCAGGGTGATAATTGAGGTCTGGATACGTTGCCAAAAGCATGTTGATCTATCCTTTAATGAACTTGCGGTTTTCTAAGCTAATCTAGAACTCTCCCTCCATCTGAATAAGCAAAAGTGGGAGCAGGTTCCCGGAAGACAACTTCACTTGCCACCCCAAAGCAATGGGTAGAAGCCTGCCCTCCATCTCCAACAATCTAACCGATCTTGGGGTGAGATACAAAAATGTCTGGGTGGTCTTTCATTTTAACTGAGAGCAGGATCTCATCCATTTGTGAGCACCATAATGACAATCAGCTTTACCTTGAAATCTCTTGAGAGACATATCAGTCCTTTTATTGTTTCTCTGAAGAAGGTGACATCTTTTGTCTTACAGGGAGTTACAATAAGATGAGGTTCTGTGCCAAACTGTCAGACAGAGGTTTCCCTGCCTTTAATAATGCAATCAGCAACCTGATAGGTTATTGAATAAACTTTCGGGACAACACGGATTGAAAGGTGAATCCAATGTATGGGCTCACCGCCTTGTGTTAATAAGTCTGTGCACAACATTTCCCCTAGAAAAACTTAAAGGTTGAGTGGCAAAAGAAGATCACATCTCCTTAAGTTTTCTGTGTCTATGGGCAGTTTAACTTTACTTAAAGTCTGTAAATGACCAAGAAATGGATTATCTGTGAGGAAAGATCACGC
>NW_024434097.1:0-6563 GCF_017639785.1 Mesocricetus auratus | reverse complement strand
ACCAGGAGAGGAGAGGAGGCTGGGAGTCCAGGGAAGCGGCGGTTCTTCCAGCAGCATCAGGTAAACAGGCCGGCTTCCCGGCCTGTGCTCCAGTGCCTGCAGATCGCCTGGGACCTGCACAGAGCTCCCAATCCCAGCGGGAGCCAAGCACCCCAGACTCCGGATCTTCGCTCACACCAACGAGACCAGGAAAGGAGAGGAGGCTGGGAGTCCAGGGAAGCAGCGGTTCTTCCAGCAGCATCAGGTAAACAGGCCGGCTTCCCGGCCTGTGCTCCAGTGCCTGCAGATCGCCTGGGACCTGCACAGAGCTCCCAATCCCGGCGGGAGCCAAGCACCCAGACCCCAGGTCTTCTCTCCCACCAACGAGACCAGGAAACCAGAGGACCCAGGGAGACCAGGGGAGTAGCTGTTCTGGATCAAGTACAACAGGACCCAGCATAGGGTCCAGGGGACCAGGTAAGAGGATAAGCGCCCCAGATTCCTGTTCTTCTTCTCCACCCACGGGACCAGCATTCAGACAAGGAATAGAAGAACCACCAGATTATTGGACTTGCTAGCACCCACCAAAAGGGAACTCTGGTCCCCAGACCAGTAAGGGGCTCTTTCTGCACCCACTAGAAGAAGAGATGGGAAAGAGACAATACAAAAACACAGTCAGCAACAGAAAAACAAATATGACACCGCCAGATTCTAGAGACTCCACACCAGCAAGACCCCAACATTCCAATGCGGACGAAGCAGAAGAGAACGACCTTAAAAGCACTTTCATGAAAATGATAGAGGCCCTAAAAGAGGATATTGGAAAATCCCTCAAAGAAATGGAAGAAAAAACAAACCAAAAAATGCAAGAATTGGAAGAAAAAACAAACCAAAAAAGGCAGAAAATGGAAGAAGAAATGAAGCAAAAAATGCAAGAAATGGAAGAAAAAACAAAGCAAAAAATGCAAGAATTGGAAGAAGAATCATACCAAAAAAGGCAGGAAATGGAAGAAGAAACAAAGCAAAAAATGCAAGAAATGGTAGAAAAAACAAAGCAAAAAATGAAAAAAATGGAAGAAGAAACAAACCAAAAAAGGCAGGAAATGGAAGAAGAAACAAAGCACAAAATGCGAGAAATGGAACAAAAAACAAACCAAAAAATGCAAGAAATGGAAGAAAGAACAAACCAAAAAATTCATAAAAGGCAACAAACGGATGAACAGATAAACAGAAAATTGCAAGAAGCAATGCAAACACTGCAAGGGTTGAAAACTGAAATAGAGTCATTAAAAAAAACACAATCTGAAGAAAGGCAGAAAATAGAAAAGCTGGACAAACAGACAGGCACTACCAATACAAGCATTACCAACAGAATAGAAGAGATGGAAGAGAGAATCTCAAGTGTTGAAGATACGCTAGGAGAAATGGATTTATCAACCAAAGAAAACCTTAAATCCAACAAATCCTTAACACAAAACATCCAGGAAATATGGGACACCATGAAAAGACCAAACCTAAGAATAATAGGTATAGAAGAAGGAGAAGAAATCCAGCTCAAAGGGGCAGAAGGCATATTCAACAAAATCATAGAAGAAAACTTTCCCAACCTTAAGAAAGACATGCCAATGAAGGTACAAGAAGCCTACAGAACACCAAATAGAGTGGACCACAAAAAAAAATCCCCTCGCCACATAATAATCAAGACCCCAAACATACAGAATAAAGAAAGAATATTAAGAGCAGCTAAGGAAAAAGGTCAAGTAACATATAAAGGCAGACCTATCAGAATTACACCTGATTTCTCCATGGAAACGCTGAAAGCCAGAAGGTCCTGGATAGATATTCTACCTACACTAAGAGACCACGGATGCCAGCCCAGACTACTGTACCCGGCAAAGCTCTCAATCACTATAGACGGAGAAAACAAGATATTCCATGACAAAACTAGATTCAAGCAATATGTGTCCACTAACCCAGCCCTACAGAAAATTTTGGAAGGAAAACTCCAACCCAAGGAAGCTAACTACAACCAGAAAAACATAAGCATTAGAGAATCTCTCTCTACCAACAGCCAAAAGAACAAAGGGGTGAAATTCCACACATAATTCCACCAACAACAACCATCGCAAATCGAAGAAGGATGAGCAATCATTGGTCATTAATATCCCTCAATATTAATGGCCTTAACTCACCCATAAAAAGACACAGACTAGCAGATTGGATTCGAAGACAGAACCCTTCCTTCTGCTGCATACAGGAAACACACCTCACCCTTAAAGACAGACATTACCTGAGAATTAAAGGTTGGGAAAAAATTTTTCAATCGAATGGACCCAAGAAACAAGCCGGGGTAGCAATCCTAATATCTAACAAACTAGACTTTAAAATAAAATCAATCAAAAGAGATGAAGGAGGTCATTACATACTCATCACAGGTGAAACCCACCAAGAGGAAGTGTCTATTCTGAACATCTATGCCCCAAATACAAAGGCTTCCACATTCGTTAAAGAAACATTATTAGAACTTAAATCTCATCTAAAGCCCCACACAGTTATAGTGGGAGATTTCAACACACCACTCTCACCACTAGACAGGAATACCAAACAGAAACTCAACAAAGAAGCAAAAGGGCTAATAGAAGTAATGACCCAACTGGGATTAACAGATATCTATAGAACATTTCATCCACATAAAAAAGAATATACCTTCTTCTCACCACCACATGGAACCTTCTCAAAAATCGACCACATACTTGGCAACATATCAAACCTCAGCAGCTACAAAAAAATTGGAATAACTCCATGCATCTTATCAGACCACCATGCTTTAAAATTAGAATTCAACAACAACACAAATTGCAGAAAACCTACAAACTCATGGAAATTGAATAATGCTCAACTGCACCATCCCTGGGTCAAAGAGGAAATAAAAAAAGAAATTAAAGACTTCCTCGAATTCAATGAGAATGAAGACACAACATACCCAAACCTATGGGACACTTTGAAAGCAGTGCTACGGGGAAGTTCATAGCGCTAAATGCTCACATGAAGAAACAGGAGAACAGTTATACCAGAGAATTAACATCACAGCTGAAAGCTCTAGAACACAAAGAAGCACACTCCCCCAGGAGGAGTAGACGCCAGGAAATAATCAAATTGAGGGCTGAAATCAATAAAGTAGAAACCAGGAAAACAATACAAAGAATCAATGCAACGAAGAGTTGGTTCCTTTAGAAAATCAACAAGATAGACAAACCTTTGTCCAAACTTACCAAACAGCAGAGAGTGAACATGCAAATTAACAAAATTAGAAATGAAAAGGGGGACATAACAACAGACTCTGAGGAAATCCAGAGAATCATTAGGTCATACTTTGAAAACCTGTACTCCACATAATTTGAAAATTTAAAGGAAATGGATGACTTCCTGGACAGCTATCAATTGCCAAAACTAAATCAAGAACAGATAAGCAATTTAAATAGACCTATAACCCCTATGGAAATAGAAGCTGTCATCAAAAGTCTCCCAACCAAAAAAAGCCCAGGTCCAGATGGCCTCAGTGCAGAATTCTACCAGAAATTCAAAGAACAGCTGATACCAATTCTTCTCAAAGTGTTCCACACAATAGAAGCAGAAGGGTCTTTGCCAAACTCTTTATGAGGCTTCAATAACCTTGATCCCCAAGCCACACAAAGATACAACTAAGAAAGAGAACTTCAGACCAATATCCCTCATGAACATTGATGCAAAAATACTCAATAAAATACTGGCAAATCGGATCCAAGAACACATCAAAACAATCATTCACCACGATCAAGTAGGTTTCATCCCAGGAATGCAGGGATGGTTCAACATACGAAAATCCATCAACATAATCCACCATACAAACAAGCTGAAAAACAAAAATCACATGATCATCTCACTAGATGCTGAAAAAGCCTTTGACAAAATCCAACACCCCTTCATGATAAAGGTCTTGGAGAGATCTGGGATAACAGGGACATACTTAAACATAATAAAAGCTATATACAGTAAACCAACAGCCAACATCAAACTAAATGGACAGAAACTCAACGCAATTCCTCTAAAATCAGGATCAAAACAAGGCTGTCCACTCTCTCCATACCTTTTCAACATGGTACTTGAAGTTCTAGCTATTGCCATACGACAACAAAGGGGGATCATGGGGATACAAATTGGGAAGGAAGAGGTCAAACTTTCACTGTTTGCAGACGATATGATAGTTTACATCAATGACCCAAAGAACTCTACCAGGGAACTCTTACAGCTGATTAACACCTTCAGCAAAGTGGCAGGCTACAAGATCAACTCAAGAAAATCAGTAGCCCTACTATATACAGATGATAAAAGGGCTGAAAGAGAAATCAGAGAAACATCACCCTTTACAATTGCCACAAACAACATAAAATACCTTGGGGTAACGCTAACCAAACAAGTGAAAGACCTGTATCGTAAGAACTTTGAATCTTTAAAGAAAGAAATTAAAGAAGCCCTCAGAAAATGGAAAGATCTCCCATGCTCTTGGATAGGTAGGATCAATGTAGTAAAAATGGCAATCCTGCCAAAAGCAATCTACAGATAAAATGCAATCCCCATTAAAATCCCAGCACAGTTCTTCACAGACCTTGAAAGAACAATAATCAATTTTGTATGGAAAAACAAAAGACCCAGGATAGCCAAAACAACCCTGTTCAACAAGGCAACGTCCGGAGGCATCACCATCCCTGACCTCAAGCTCTATTATAGAGCTATAGTCCTGAAAACAGCTTGGTATTGGTACAAAATTAGACAGGTAGACCAATGGAATCGAATTGAAAACCCGGGTATTAACCCACACACGTACGAACATCTGATCTTTGACAAAGAAGCTAAAAATATACAATGGAATAAAGAAAGCATCTTCAACAAATGGTGCTGGCATAATTGGAGACTGGCATGTAGAAGAATGCGGATCGATCCATGTCTATCGCCATGCACAAAACTTAAGTCCAAATGGATCAAAGACCTCAACATAAATCCAGCCACACTGAACCTCTTAGAAGAGAAAGTGGGTGGTACCCTTGAACGAATTGGTTCAGGAGACAGCTTCCTGAACATAACACCAGTAGCACAGGCAGTAAGATCAACAATTAATAAATGGGACCTACTGAAACTGAGAAGCTTCTGTAAGGCAAAGGACACAGTCAGCAAGACAAAAAGGCAGCCCACAGAATGGGAAAAAATATTCACTAATCCCACATCTGACAGAGGGTTGATCTCCAAAATTTACAAAGAACTCAAGAAGCAAGTCTCCAAAACACCAAAGGACCCTATTAAAAGGTGGGCTGCAGAACTAAATAGAGAGTTTTCAATAGAGGAGTCTAAAATGGCTGAGAGGCACTTGAGAAAGTGCTCAACATCCTTAGCCATCCAGGAAATGCAAATCAAAACAACTCTCAGATACCATCTCACCCCTGTCAGAATGGCTAAAATCAAAAACACCAATGACAATTTATGCTGGAGAGGATGTGGTGAAAGGGGGACACTCCTCCATTGCTGGTGGGAGTGCCAACTGGTTCAGCCACTTTGGAAATCAGTGTGGAGATTCCTCAGAAAAATGGGAATAAACCTACCACAAGACCCAGCAACTCCACTCTTAGGCATATATCCAAAAGATGCCCATTCATACAACAAAGATGTCTGTTCCACTATGTTCATAGCAGCTTTATTTATAATTGCCAGAACGTGGAAGCAACCTAGATGTCCCTCACCTGAAGAGTAGATAGAGAAAATGTGGTACATCTACACAATGGAGTACTATTCAGCAGAAAAAAATAATGGAATCATGAGATTCGCAGGCAAATGGATGACACTAGAAGAAACCATCCTGAGTGAGGTAACCTAGTCACAAAAAGAGAAACATGGCATGTACTCTCTCATATATCAATTTTAGACATAGATCTGGGGAGTGCCAGCCTACAATCCTATGGCCAGAGAGTCTGGGAAACAGAAACTTTATTTAGTGGCTGATCGAAGAAGAGGCAGACTCCCTTGGTTAAGTACTGAGCTGAACTCAAGAAAGCCAGTAACAGAGAGGGAGGACTGATGATCAAAGGGATTAAGACTGGGCTGGTCTAACCCCCAGAAACAGCTGACCAGACAAAGGTTAACTCTTGAATCCCAGGCATTAGCCTGGGAAGCCAGCATGGGACTGATCAAGACCCCCTGAATCTGGGTGTCAGTGAAGAGGCCTAGGGATTCTATTGAGCCTTGAGCAGCAGATCAGTACCCATCCCAAGTATACACGGACTTGGACTCAATAGAACAATGTGAGGTGCACTCTCACCCTGAACTCTTGGGAAAGGGTCTAGGCCCTGCCCTATATGAAATGACACACTATGGACACCCCCATGGAGGGCCTCACCCTCCCTGGAGAAATGAGGGGATAACGGGGGGGGGAGGGCACGGGAGGAAGGGAGGGAATGGGAGAGGGACCTGGAACTGACTTGTGAAGCAACCTTGATTCTTATCTAAATTTAAACTGGAAAATAAAATTAAAAAAAATAAAAAAAAATACCAGAGAG
>NW_024434096.1:0-2428 GCF_017639785.1 Mesocricetus auratus | reverse complement strand
TAATATTTTTTATTTTCCATTTTAAATTTAGATAAGAAACAAGGTTGCTTCACAAGTCAGTACGAGGTCCCTCTCCCTTTCCCTCCCCTCCTCCCGTGCCCTCCCCCATCCCCCCCGTTATCCCCTCATTCCCCCAGGGAGGGTGAGGCCCTCCATGGGGGTGTCCATAGTCTGTCATTTCATATAGGGCAGGGCCTAGACCCTTCCCCAAGAGTTCAGGGTGAGAGTGCACCTCACATTGTTCTATGGGAGTCCAGAGACCGTGTGTATACTTGGGATGGGTACTGATCTGCTGTCCAAGGCTCAATAGATTACCTAGGCCTCCTCACTGACACCCAGATTCAGGGGTCTTGATCAGTCCCATGCTGGATTCCCAGGCTGATGCCTGGGATTCAAGAGTTAACCTTTGTCTGGTCAGCTGTTTCTGGGGGTTCAACCAGCCCAGTCTTAATCCCTTTGATCATCAGTCCTCCCTCTCTGATACTGGCTTTCTTGAGTTCAGCTCAGTAATTAACCAGCCAGTAAATGAAGTTTCTGTTTCTCAGACTCTCTGGCAATAGGATTGTAGGCTGGCACTCCCCAGATCTATGTCTAAAATCCATATATGAGAGAGTACATGCCATGTTTCTCTTTTTGTGACTGGGTTACCTCACTCAGGATGGTTTCTTCTAGTGTCATCCATTTGCCTGCGAATTTCATGATTCCATTATTTTTTTCTGCTGAATAGTACTCCATTGTGTAGATGTACCACATTTTCTCTATCCATTCTTCGGGTGAGGGACATCTAGGTTGCTTCCAAGTTCTGGCTATTACAAATAAAGCTGCTATGAACATAGTGGAACAGACATCTTTGTTATATGAATGGGCATCTTTTGGATATATGCCTAAGAGTGCAGTTGCTGGGTCTTGTGGTAGGTTTATTCCCATTTTTCTGAGGAATCTCCATACTGCTTTCCAAAGTGGCTGAACCAGTTGGCACTCCCACCAGCAATGGAGGAGTGTCCCCCTTTCACCACATCCTCTCCAGCATAAATTGTCATTGGTGTTTTTGATTTTAGCCATTCTGACAGGAGTGAGATGGTATCTCAGAGTTGCTTTGATTTGCATTTCCCGGATGGCTAAGGATGTTGAGCACTTTCTCAAGTGCCTCTCAGCCATTTTAGACTCCTCTATTGAAAACTCTCTATTTAGTTCTGCAGCCCACTTCTTAATTGGGTCCTTTGCTGTTTTGGAGACTTGCTTCTTGAGTTCTTTGTAAATTTTGGAGATCAACCCTCTGTCAGATGTGGGATTAGTGAATATTTTTTCCCATTCTGTGGGCTGCCTTTTGCCTTGCTGACTGTGTCCTTTGCCTTACAGAAGCTTCTCTGGTTCAGTAGGTCCCATTTATTAATTGTTGATCTCACTGTCTGTGCTACTGGTGTTATGTTCAGGAAGCTGTCTCCTGTACCAATTCTTTCAAGGGTACCACCCACTTTCTCTTCTAAGAGGTTCAGTGTGGCTGGATTTATGTTGAGGTCTTTGATCCATTTGGACTTAAGTTTTGTGCATGGCGATAAACATGGATCAATCCGCATTTTTCTACATGCCAGTCTCCAATTATGCCAGCACCATTTGTTGAAGATGCTTTCTTTATTCCATTGTATATTTTTAGCTTCTTTGTCAAAGATCAGATGTTCGTACGTGTGTGGGTTAATACCCGGATTTTCAATTCGATTCCATTGGTCTGCCTGTCTATTTTTGTGCCAATACCAAGCTGTTTCAGGACTATAGCTCTATAATAGAGCTTGAGGTCAGGGATAGTGATGCCTCCGGACGTTGCCTTGTTGAACAGGGTTGTTTTGGCTATCCTGGGTCAGCATAGGTGGGAGACTTCCCAAATTCTTTAACTGGACATCCAGAGGAATGAAGTCCTCCTCTTGTATCTCGGGGTGTATCCATTTCTGTAAATCAAACACTACAAAATGAATAAAAAATTTGACAACCATTTTACGGATTCTGTGGTGTTTCTGTTTGAAGAAACCTGTATTAGTTCATCCAGTACTGCTCAGGTTGTGTGAGATTGCTTAGCATCCTGAAATGTGGTTCGTTTTTAGATATTGGAAAAATAACTCTTCCATCCCCTGCACTGTTAAAATCAACTCTTTCAGGGAGACAGGCTCAAAGGCTGGGACTTTGCTGCCCATAACTTTTCCTCCTCTGCCTGACTCTTTCAGTTCTCCTTTGACAGCTCTTTCTAAATTAATACTGGAGTCATAGATTAAGTTGTTATTCCCAACCTAGCTCACTGAACTTATGGAACTGCTCCTCTACAGGAGCCCCAACTGCTTGGTCCAACTGAGTCAACGGTCCAGTCGCCACACACTGGGTCTGGATAGAAAAACTGTACTGCTCAGGTTGTGTGAGATTGGTTAGCATCCTGAAATGT
>NW_024434095.1:0-3790 GCF_017639785.1 Mesocricetus auratus | reverse complement strand
TTTTTTTTTTTTAATCATTTTTTATTTTAATTTTAAATAGCTTGTTTCACATGTCAATCCCAGTTCCCTCTCCCTCCCCTCCTCCCGCACTCCCCTTCCACCCTCCCTCCCACCCTATTGCCAAATCCCTCCACATAGGGGATGTCTAGAGTCTATCATTTCACTCTTGGTAGGGTCAAGGCACTCCCCTAAGAGTCCAGGCTGAGAGAGCATCTCTCTTTGTGCCATAGGCACATGAAGACAGATTGTATACCAGGGATAGACACTGATCCACAGCTCAGAGCCCCATAGGTTGCCCAGGCCTTCTCACTGACACTCACATTTGGGGGGTCCAGATCAGTCCCATTCTGGCCTCCCCACTGTCGGTCTGGGGTCCAAGAGCACTCCCTGTTCAGATCAGCCGTCTCTGCTGGTTTTGCCAGCCCATTCCTTGCCAATTTGCTCATCACTCCTCTCTCTCTGTCACTGGGTTCCTTGGGTTCAGTTCAGTGCTTAGTTGTGTGTTTGCCTCTGCTTCCATCAGTCCCAGGATGAAGGCTCCCGGATAGTTATAGACATCAAGTTCATTATCAGGAATGGGCATTCGAGGTGGTCCTTCCACTATTGCTTAGCTTGCCAATTGATGTTATACCTTTAGATCACTCGAGGTCACTCTGGTGCCTGATCTGTCTTCGATCCTATGATTCCCTCTTCCCCCTATTTTACCCCCACCCCCTCAACTTCCTGTTCCCCCATGACCAACTCCCTTCCTCTTTACCCCCTCTACTCTTCCCAGGTCCCACTACCCCCCCTCGCCCTGTTCCCCATCCATTCAGAGGATCTTGTCTCCATCCTCTTCTCTTGGGTACTATGCATATATGCATATCTTTTAGGTTCTTTCCTGTTTCCCAGACTCTCTATCTGTGGAAGTGCAGACTGGCACTATCCTGATCCATATTTAAAATCCATATATGAGTGAGTACATACCATGTTTGTCTTTTTGCGACTGGGTTACCTCACTCAGGATGGTTTCTTCCAGTGCTATCCATTTCCCTGCGAATTTCAAGATTCCATTGTTTTTTTCTGCTGAGTAATACTCCATTGTGTAAATGTACCACATTTTCTCTATCCACTCTTCAGTTGAGGGGCATCTAGGTTGCTTCCAGGTTCTGGCTATTACAAACAATGCTGCTATGAACATAGTGGAGCAGATGCCCTTGTTGTATGAACCTGCCTCATTTGGATAAATGCCTAAGAGTGGAATTGCTGGGTCTAGTGGTAGATTAATTCCCATTTTCCTGAGGAATCTCCATACTGATTTCCAAAGAGGCTGTATGAGTCGGCATTCCCACCAGCAATGGAGGAGTGATCCTCTCTCTCCACATCCTCTCCAGCATAAATTGTCTTCGGTGTTTTTGATTCTAGCCATTCTGACAGGAGTAAGATGGTATCTCAGAGTTGTTTTGATTTGCATTTCCCTGATGGCTAAGGATGTTGAGCACTTTCTTAAGTGTCTCTTGGCCATTTTAGCCTCCTCTACTGAGAATTCTCTATTTAGCTCTGTGCCCCACCTTTCAAGTGGATCCTTTGGTGTTTTGGAGACTTGTTTCTTGAGTTCTTTGTAAATTTTGGAGATTAGCCCTCTGTCAGATGTAGGGTTAGTGAATATCTTTTCCCATTCTGTGGCCTGCCTTTTTGTCTTTTTGATTGTGTCCTTTGCCTTACAAAAGCTTTTTAGTTTCAGAAGGTCCCATTTGTTAATTGTTGATCTCAGTGCCTGTGCCACTGGTGTTATGTTTAGGAAGTGGTCTCCTGTACCAACTCGTTGAAGAGTATCTCCCACTTTCTCTTCTAAAAGTTTCAGTGTGGCTGGATGTATGTTGAGATCTTTGATCCATTTGGACTTAAGTTTTGTACAAGGCGATAAACATGGATCTATCTGCAGTCTTCTGCATACCATTACCCAGTTATGCCAGCACCATTTGTTGAAGATGCTTTCTTTTTTCCACTGTACAGTTTTAGCTTCTTTGTCAAAAATCAGGTGTTCATAGGTGTGTGGGTTAAAATTAGGGCTTTCGATTCGGTTCCATTGGTCTACCTGCCTATTTTTGTGCCAATACCAAGCTGTTTTCAGGACTATAGCTCTATAATAGAGCTTGAAATCAGGTATGGTGATGCCTCCTGAAGTTCCTTTATTGTATAGGGATGTTTTGGCTATCCTGGGCCTTTTGTTTTTCCATATAAAGTTGATTAATGATCTTTCCAGGTCCTTGAAGAATTGTGATGGAATTTTGATAGGGATTGCATTGAATCTATAGACTGCTTTTGGCAAGATTGCCATTTTTATTATGTTGATCCTACCAATCCAAGAGCATGGGAGATCTTTCCATTTTCTGGTATCTTCTTTGATTTCTTTCTTCAAAGACACAAAGTTTTTGATATACAGGTCTTTCACTTCCTTGGTTAACATTATCCCCAGATATTTGATGCTGTTTTTGGCTATTGTAAAAGGTGATGTTTCTCTGATTTCTTTCTCAGTCACTTCATCATCTGTATATAATAGGGCCACTGATTTTTTTGAGTTTACCTTGTATCCTGCCACTTTGCTGAAGCTGTTTATCAGCTCTAGGAGTAACCTTGCGGAGTTTTTTGGGTCACATATGTAAACTATCATATCATCTGCAAATAATGAAAGCTTGACTTCTTCTTTTCCTATTTGTATCCCCTTTATCTCCTTTTGTTGTCTTATTGCTGTAGCTAGAACTTCAAGTACAATATTGAAGAGATATGGAGAGAGTGGACAGCCTTGTCTTGTTCCTGATTTTAGAGGAATTGCTTTGAGTTTCTCTCCATTTAGTTTGATGTTAGCTGTTGGTTTACTGTATATTGCTTTTATTATGTTCAGGTACGTTCCTGTTATCCCTGATCTCTCTAGGACCTTTATCATGAAGGGGTGCTGGATTTTGTCAAAGGCTTTTTCAGCATCTAGTGAGATAATCATGTGGTTTTTCTTTCGCAGATTGTTAATATGGTGGATTACATTGATAGATTTTCTAATGTTGAACCATCCCTGCATTCCTGGAATGAAGCCTACTTGATCATGGTGGATGATTTTTCTGATGTGTTCTTGAATCCGGTTTGCAAGTATTTTATTGAGTATTTTTGCATCAATGTTCATGAGGGAAATTGGTCTATAGTTCTCTTTCTTAGTTGTGTCTTTGTGTGGCTTGGGTATCAAGGTAATTGTAGCCTCGTAGAAAGAGTTTGGCAGTGAGCCTCCTGCTTCTATAGTGTGGAATACTTTGACGAGTATTGGAATGAGCTCTTCTTTGAATTTCTGGTAGAATTCTGCACTGAAGCCATCTGGGCCTGGGCTTTTTTTGTTTGGGAGACTTTTGATGACTGCTTCTATTTCATTAGGGGTTATAGGTCTGTTTAGATTATTTATCTGTTCTTGATTTAGTTTTGGCAAGTGATATCTATCCAGGAAATTGTCCATTTCCTTTAAATTTTCAAATTTTGTGGAGTACAGATTTTCAAAGTATGCCCTGATGATTCTCTTGATTTCCTCAGAGTCCGTTGTTATGTCCCCTTTCTCATCCCTGATTTTGTTAATTAGCATGTTCTCTCTCTGTCTTTTGGTTAGTTTGGACAGAGGTTTGTCTATTTTGTTGATTTTCTCAAAGAACCAACTCTTTGTTTCATTGATTCTTCTCAATGTTTTCCTGGTTTCTACTTGATTGATTTCAGCCCTCAATTTGATTATTTCCTGGCGTCTGCTCCTCCTGGGGAGTTTGCTTCTTTTTGTTCT
>NW_024434094.1:0-682 GCF_017639785.1 Mesocricetus auratus | reverse complement strand
CTTCTTGAAAAATAACGATACAACACTGTGTGTGAATCTACACATGGAACGTATTGAAAACTAATGATACAACACTGTGTGAAAATCTATAAGCGTAACTTCTGAAAACAAATGATACAATGCTGTCTTGAGAATATCCATGTGTAATTTCTTGAAAACTAACCATACAATACTGAGTAAGAATCTATATATGTAAGTTCTTGAAAAAATACCTATACATCAGTGTCCTAGAATCTACACATGTAACTTTTTGAAAACTAACGATACAACACTGTGTGAGAAACTACATCTGTATCTTATTGAGAAGTAACGATACAACCATGTGCTTGAATCTATATGCGTAACTCCTTGAAAATAAAGGACACAACACTGTTTGAGAATTTACTTGTGTATCTTCTTGAAAAGAAGTCAACACTGTCTGAGAATCTACACGAGTAACTTCTTGAAAAATAAACGATACAACACTGTGTGAGAGTCTACATGTGTAACTTCCTGAAAACGAACAACACTGTGTCAGAAACTACTTGCATAACTTCTTGAAAAATAACGATTCAAAACTGTGAGAGAATCTTCATGTGTAACTTCTTAATAACAAACTATACAACACTGGGTGAGTATCTATGTGCATAACTTCTTGAAACTAATGGTACAGCACTGTGTGATAATCTACCTATGTAACTTC
>NW_024434093.1:0-631 GCF_017639785.1 Mesocricetus auratus | reverse complement strand
AGTCTAGGGATTGGATTCCTATCTTCATGTTTGTAATGCAAGAATTTACTGCTGATCCATTCATTACTCTTGCCCCTGAGTGGATTTTACAAGAGTCTAACTGACAAGGAGAGAGGGAAATGAACACCAGCCCCTTATCTTTCCTCTCTCACTTTAGGAAACAAATGTCCAGGAGTATAGGCAAAAGCCACAACCCAGGGTCACAGGCACACTAAAAAATACTGAGACACAAGCCTGGGTCATAGAAGAGTTCACATCTTCTGACAACAACACCAGAAGGGCTCTTGTATTCTGAAGGGAGTTAACAATCAAAACACGCATAAAGCTCACACTCTACTGAGGAGAACTCTATAGAAGCCCAAAGTTAATACAGAGTACTGAGACAAGGTTAAAAGGACAGGTTAGCCTATGTTCCCCAGAAAACAGTGACGGTAACCTAACTCTTAGCAAGATGAACACAGACACTCATATGTTAGACCTGTTTGCCTCAGTTTCTTTTGTGTACTATGTGCTTGCTGTCATTGTATTAGTCAACTTGTTGCTGTGACAAGATACCCAACAAAAGCAATCAAAAGAGAGAAGGGTTTATTTGGGCTTACATTTTAAGGTGCAGTCCATCAGGATAGAGAAG
>NW_024434092.1:0-36625 GCF_017639785.1 Mesocricetus auratus | reverse complement strand
AGGATTCTCACACAGTGTTGTATCCTTAGTTTTCGTTAAGTTGAGCACATAGTTTCACACAGAGTGTTGTATCATTAGATTTCATTAAGTTAAGCACGGAGATTCGCACACAGTGTTGTTTCGTTAATTTTCATGAAGTTAAGCAAAGAGATTCCCACACAGTGTTCTATCGTTAGTTTTCTTGAAGTTTAGCACATAGTATCACACACAGTGTTGTATCGTTAGTTTTCATGAAGTTAAGCACAGATAATCTCACACAGTTTTGTATAGTTATTTTTCATGAAGTTGAGCACATAGTTTCACACACAGTGTTGTATCGTTAGTATTCATTAAGTTAAGCATGGAGATTCTCACACAGAGTTGTATGGTTAGGTTTCATGAAGTTAAGCACAATGATTCCCACACAGTGCTCTATCATTAGTTTTCGTGAAGTTCAGCACATAGTTGCACACACAGTGTTGTATAGTTAGTTTTCATGAAGTTAAGCACGGGAATCTCACACAGTGTTGTATAGTTATTTTTCATGAAGTTGAGCACATAGTTTCACACACAGTGTTGTATCGCTAGTTTATATGAAGTAAAGCACAGAGATTCTGACACAGTTTTGTATCGTTAGTTTTCATGAAGTTAAGCACAGAGATTCCCACACATTTACTATCATTAAATTTCATGAAGTTCAGCACATAATTTCACACACAGTGTTGTATCGTCAGTTTTCATGAAGTTAAGCAGGGGCATTCTCCCACAGTGATGTATCGTTAGTTTTCATGAAGTTGAGCACATAGTATCACACACAGTGTTGTATCGTTATTTTTCATGAAGTTAAGCACGGAGATTCTCACAGAGTGTTGTATCGTTACTTTTCATGAAGTTAAACACAGAGATTCCCACTCAGTGTTCTATCGTTAGTTTTGGTGAAGTTCTGCACATAGTTTCACACACAGTGTTGTATAGTTAGTTTTCATGAAGCTGAGCACATAGTTTCACACACAGTGTTGTTTCGTTAGTGTTCATGAAGTTAAGCACAGAGATTCTCACACAGTGTTGTATAGTTATTTTTCATGAAGTTTAGCACATAGTTTCACCCACAGTGTTGTATCGTTAGTTTTCATGAAGTTAAGCACGGAGATTCGCACACAGTGTTGTACAGTTAGTTTTCATGAAGTTAAGCACCTAGATTCACACACAGTGTTGTATAGTCAGTTTTCATGAAGTTGAGCACCTAGATTCACACACAGTGTTCTATCGTTAGATTTTGTGAATTTCAGCACATATTTATACACACTGAGTTCTATCGTGAGTTTTCATGAAGTTAAGCACAGAGATTCACACACAGTGTTGTATCGTTAGTTTTCATGAAGTTGAGCACGGAGATTCTCACACAGTGTTGTATCGTTAGTTTTCCTGAAGTTAAGCACAGAGATTCCCACACAGTGTTGTATTGTTAGTTTTCATGAAGTTGAGCACGGAGATTCTCACACAGTGTTGTATCGTTAGTTTTCATGAAGTTAAGCAGGCTGATTCTCACACAGTGTTGTATACTTAGTTTTCATTAAGTTGAGCACATAGTTTCACACACAGTTTTGTATCGTTAGATTTCATGATCTTAAGCACGGAGATTCTCACACAATGTTGTATCGTTAGTTTTCATGAAGTTGAGAACATAGTTTCACACACAGTGTTGTATTGTTAGTTTTCCTGAAGTTGAGCACATAGAATCACACACAGTGTTCTATCGTTAGTATTTGTGAAGTTCTGCACATATTTATAAACCCAGTGTTGTATCTTTGTTTTCATGAAGTTAAGCACGGTGATTCAAACACAATTTTGCATCGTTAGTTTTCATGAAGTTGAGCACATAGTTTCACACACAGTGTTGTATCGTTAGGTTTCATGAAGTTAAGCAGGGGGATCCTCACACAGTGTTGTATCATTAGTTTTCATGAAGTTGAGCACATAGAATCACACACAGTGTTGTATCGTTAGTTTCATGAAGTTAAGCACGGAGATTCGCACACAGTGTTGTATAGTTAGTTTTCATGAACGTAAGCACGGAGATTCACACACAGTGTTGTATCGTCAGTTTTCATGAAGTTGAGCACATAGTTTCACACACAGTGTTCTATCTTTAGTTTTTGTAAGTTCAGCACATATTTATACACACTGAGTTCTATCGTTAGTTTCATGAAGTTAAGCAGGCTGATTCTCACACAGTGTTGTATCCTTAGTTTTCATTAAGTTGAGCACATAGTTTCACACACAGTGTTGTATTGTTAATTTTCATTAAGTTTAGCACAGAGATTCACACACAGTTTTGTATTGTTAGTTTTCATGAAGTTGAGCACTGAGATTCGCACACAGTGTTGTATTGTTAGTTTTCATGAAGTTGAGCACACAGATTCACACACAGTTTTGTATCGTTAGTTTTCATGAAGTTGAGCACATAGTATCACACACAGTGTTGTATCGTTGGTTTTCATGAAGTTAAGCAGGGGGATTTTAGAACAGTGTTGTATCGTTAGTTTTCAAGAAGTTCAGCATATAGTTTCACACACAGTGTTGTATCGTTAGATTTCATGATCTCAAGCACGGAGATTCTCACACAATGTTGTATCGTTAGTTTTCATGAAGTTGAGAACATAGTTTCACACACAGTGTTGTATCGTTAGTTTTCATGAAGTTAAGCCGGAGATTCGCACACAGTGTTGTATCGTTAGTTTTCATGAATTTAAGCACGGAGATTCACACACAGTGTTGTATCGTTAGTTTTCTTGAAGTTGAGCTCATAGTTTCACACACAGTGTTCTATCGTTAGTTTTTGTGAAGTTCAGCACATATTTTCACACACATTGTTGTATGATTAGTTTTCATGAAGTTAAGCGCGGAGATTCGCACAAAGTGTTGTATCATTAGATTTCATGAAATTCAGCACATAGTTTCACACACAATGAAAAATGATTAGTTTTCGTGAAGTTCAGCACATAGATTCACACACAGTGTTGTATCATTAGTTTTAATAAATTAAGCATCTAGATTATCACACAGTGTATTATTGTTAATTTTCATGAGGTTCAGCACACAGTTTCACAAATAGTGATGTATCGTTAGGTTTTAAGAAATTGAGCACATTATTTCACAAAAAATGTTGTATTAGTAGTTTTCATTAAAATGTGCACATAGAATCACACACAGTGTTGTATCGTTTTCTTGAAGGTAAGCACAGAGATTCTCACAAAGTGTTCTTCGTTAGTTTTCAAGAAGTTAAGCACGGTGATTCTCACACAGTGTAGTATAGTTAGTTTTCATGAAGCTGAGCACATAGTTTCACACACAGAGTTGTTTCGTTAGTTTTCATGAAGTTAAGCACAGAGATTCTCACACAGTGCTGTATAGTTAGTTGCATGAAGTTGAGCACAAACTTTCACCCACAGTGTTGTATGGTTAGTTTTCATGAAGTTACGCACGGAGATTGGCACACAGTGTTGTGTCGTCATTTTTCATGAAGTTGAGCACATAGTTTCACACACAGTGTTCTATCGTTAGTTTTTGTGAAGTTCAGCACAGAGACTCACACACAGTGTTGTATCGTTAGTTTTCATGAAGTTGAGCACAGAGATTCTCACACAGTGTTGTATCGTTAGTTTTCATGAAGTTAAGCACAGAGATTCACACACAGTATTGTATCGTTAGTTATCATGAAGTTGAGCACATAGAATCACACACAATGTTGTATCGTTAGTATTCATGAAGTTAAGCACTGAGATTCACACACAGTGTTGTATCGTTAGTTTTCATGAAGTTGAGCACATAGTTTCAAACACAGTGTTCTATCGTTAGTTTTTGTGAAGTTCTGCACATATTTATACACACAGTGTTGTATCGTTAGTTTTCATGAAGTTAAGCACGGGGATCTCACACACTGTTGTATAGTTAGTTTTCATGAAGCTGAGCACATAGTTTCACACAGAGTATTGTTTCGTTAGTTTTCATGAAGTTAAGCACAGAGATTCTCACACAGTGTTGTATAGTTAGTTTTCATGAAGTTGAGCACATAGTTTCACCCACAGTGTTGTATGGTTAGTTTTCATGAATTTAAGTACGGAGATTCGCACACAGTCTTTTATCGTCAGTTTTCATGAAGTTGAGCACATAGTTTCACACACAGTGTTCTATCGTTAGTTTTTGTGAAGTTCAGCACATATTTATACACACAGAGTTCTATCGTTAGTTTTCATGAAGTTAAGCACAGAGATGCACACACAGTGTTGTATCGTTAGTTTTCATGAAATTGAGCACGGAGATTCTCACACAGTGTTCTATCTTCAGTTTTAATGAAGTTGAGCACATAGTTTCACACACAGTGTTCTATCGTTAGTTTTTGTGAAGTTCTGCACATATTTATACACACAGTGTTGTATCGTTAGTTTTCATGAAGTTAAGCACGGAGATTCACACACAGTTTAGGTTCGTTAGTTTTCATGAAGTTAAGCATGGAGATTCTCACACAGTGTTGTATCATTAGTTTTCATGAATTTAAGCACAGAGATTCTCACAGAGTTCTGTAAAGTTAGTTTTCATAAAGTTAAGCACAGAGATTCCCACACAGTGTTGTATCATTAGTTTTCATGAAGTTAAGCACGGAGATTCTCACACAGTGTTGTATCATTAGTTTTCATGAAGTTAAGCACATAGTATCACACAGTTTTGTATCGTTAGTTTGCATGAAGTTGAGCACATAGTATCACACACAGTGTTGTATCGTTAGTTTCATGAAGTTAAGCACAGAGATACCGAAACAGTGTTGTATCGTTAGTTTTCATGAAGTTAATCACGGAGATTCTCACACAGAGTTGTATCGTTAGGTTTCATGAAGTTAAGCACAGAGATTCCCACACAGTGCTCTATCATTAGTTTTCATGAAGTTCAGCACATAGTTTCACACACAGTGTTGTATCGTTAGTTTTCATGAAGTTAAGCACGGTGATTCTCACACAGTGTAGTATAGTTAGTTTTCATGAAGCTGAGCACATAGTTTCACACACAGAGTTGTTTCGTTAGTTTTCATGAAGTTAAGCACAGAGATTCTCACACAGTGTTGTATAGTTACTTTTCATGAAGTTGAGCACCTAGTTTCACCCAAAGTGTTGTATGGTTAGTTTTCATGAAGTTTGCACGGAGAATGGCACACAGTGTTGTGTCGTCATTTTTCATGAAGTTGAGCACATAGTTTCACGCACAGTTTTCTATCGTTAGTTTTTGTGAAGTTCAGCACATATTTATACACACAGAGTTCTATCGTTAGTTTTCATTAAGTTAAGCACGGAGATTCGCACACAGTGTTGTATCGTTAATTTTCATGAAGTTAAGCAAAGAGATTCCCACACAGTGTTCTATCGTTAGTTTTCTTGAAGTTTAGCACATAGTATCACACACAGTGTTGTATCGTTAGTTTTCATGAAGTTAAGCACAGAGAATCTCACACAGATTTGTATAGTTAGTTTTCATGAAGTTAAGCACGGTGATTGTCACACAGTGTTGTGTCCTTAGTTTTCATGAAGTTAAGCATAGAGATTCCCACACAGTGCTGTATAGTTAGTTTTCATGAAGTTGAGCACATTCATTCACACACAGTGTTGTATCGTTAGTTTTCATGAAGTTAAGCATGGAGATTCCCACACAGTGTTGTATCATTAGATTTCATGAAGTTCAGCACATAATTTCACACACAGTGTTGTATCGTCAGTTTTCATGAAGTTAAGCAGGGGCATTCTCCCACAGTGATGTGTCGTTAGTTTTCATGAAGTTGAGCACATAGTATCACACACAGTGTTGTATCATTATTTTTCATGAAGTTAAGCACGGAGATTCTCACACAGTGTTGTATCGTTAGTTTTCATGAAGTTAAACACAGAGATTCCCACTCAGTGTTCTATCGTTAGTTTTAGTGAAGTTCAGCACATAGTTTCACACACAGTGTTGTATCGGTAGTTTTCATGAAGTTAAGCACAGAGATTCTCACACAGTGCTGTATAGTTAGTTTTCATGAAGTTGAGCCCACAGTATCACACACAGTGTTGTATCGTTAGTATTCATGAACTTAAGCACGGAGATTCTCACACAGAGATGTATCGTTAGGTTTCATGAAGTTAAGCAAAGAGATTCCCACACAGTGCTCTATCATTAGTTTTCTTGAAGTTCAGTACATAGTTTCACACACAGTGTTGTATCGTTAGTTTTCATGAAGTTAAGCACGGGGATTCTCACACAGTGTTGTATAGTTAGGTTTCATGAAGCTGAGCACATAGTTTCACACACAGTGTTGTATCGTTATTTTTCATGAAGTTAAGCACGGAGATTCGCACACAGTGTTGTATCGTTAGTTTTCATAAAGTTAAGCACGGAGAATCACCCATAGTGTTGTATCGTTAGTTTTCATGAAGTTAAGCACATAGTTTCACACACTGTGTTGTATATTTAGTTTTCATGATGTTAACAATGGAGATTTTCACACAGTCTTGTATCGTTAGATTTCATGAAGTTGAACACATAGTTTCACACACAATGAAAAATAGTTAATTTTCGTGAAGTTGAGCACATAGTATCACACACAGTGTTGTTTCTTTAGTTTTCATGAATTTAAGCACAGATATTCGCACACACTGTTGTATCGTTGGTTTTCATGAAGGTGAGCACATAGTATCACACACAGTGTTGTATCGTTAGTATTCATGAAGTTAAGCACGGAGATTCTCACACAGTGTTGTATCGTTAGTTTTCATGAAGTTAAACAAAGAGATCCTCACAGTGTTCTATCGTTAGTTTTCGTGAAGTTCAGCACATAGTTTCACACTCAGTGTTGTATTGTTAGTTTTCACGAAGTTAAGCACAGAGAATCTCACACAGATTTGTATAGTTAGTTTTCATTTAGTTAAGCACAGAGTTTCCCACTCAGTGTTGTATCATTACTTTTCATGAAGTTAAGCTCAGAGATTTGCACACAGTGTTGTATCGATAGTTTTCATGAAGTTAAGCACTGAGAATCACCCACAGTGTTGTATCTTTAGTTTTATTGAAGGTAAGCTCGGAGATTCTCACACAGTGTTGTTTCGTTAGTTTTCAAGAAGTTAAGCACGGAGATTCGCACACAGTGTTGTATTGTTAGTTTTCATGAAGTTGAGCACACAGTTTCACACACAGTTTTGTATCGTTAGTTTTCATGAAGTTGAGCACATAGTATCACACACAGTGTTGTATCGTTGGTTTTCATGAAGTTAAGCAGGGGGATTTTAGCACAGTGTTGTATCGTTAGTTTTCAAGAAGTTCAGCATATAATTTCACACACAGTGTTGCATCGTTAGATTTCATGATCTTAAGCACGGAGATTCTCACACAATGTTGTATCGTTAGTTTTCATGAAGTTGAGAACATAGTTTCACACACAGTGTTGTATCGTTAGTTTTCCTGAAGTTGAGCACATAGAATCACACACAGTGTTGTATCGTTAGTTTTCCTGAAGTTGAGCACATAGAATCACACACAGTGTTATATCGTTAGTTTTCCTGAAGTTAAGCACGGAGATTCCCACACAGTGTTGTATCGTTAGTTTGCATGAAGTTGAGCACATAGTTTCACACACAGTGTTCTATCGTTAGTATTTGTGAAGTTCTGCACATATTTATACACACAGTGTTGTATCGTTGCTTTCATGAAGTTAAGCACGGTGATTCACACACAGTGTTGCATCGTTAGTTTTCATGAAGTTGAGCACATAGTTTCACACACAGTGTTGTATCGTTAGGTTTCATGAAGTTAAGCAGGAGGATACTCACACAGTGTTGTATCATTAGTTTTCATGAAGTTGAGCACACAGTTTCACACACAGTGTTCTATCTTTAGTTTTTGTAAGTTCAGCACATATTTATACACACAGAGTTCTATCGTTAGTTTTCATGAAGTTAAGCACAGAGATTCACACACAGTGTTGTATTGTTAGATTTCATGAAGTTGAGCACGGAGATTCTCACACAGTGCTGTATCGTTAGTTTTCATGAATTTAAGCACAGAGATTCACACACAGTGTTGTATCGTTAGTTTTCATGAAGTTAAGCACGGAGATTCGCACACAGTGTTGTATCGTTAGTTTTCATGAATTTAAGCACGGAGATTCACACACAGTGTTGTATCGTTAGTTTTCATGAAGTTGAGCTCATAGTTTCACACACAGTGTTCTATCGTTAGTTTTTGTGAAGTTCAGCACATATTTTCACACACATTGTTGTATCATTAGTTTTCATGAAGTTAAGCGCGGAGATTCGCACACAGTGTTGTATCGTTAGATTTCATGAAATTCAGCACATAGTTTCACGCACAATGAAAAATGGTTAGTTTTCGTGAAGTTCAGCACATAGATTCACACACAGTGTTGTATCATTAGTTTTAATAAATTAAGCATCTAGATTATCACACAGTGTATTATTGTTAATTTTCATGAGGTTCAGCACACAGTTTCACAAATAGTGATGTATCGTTAGGTTTTAAGAAATTGAGCACATTATTTCACAAACAATGTTGTATTAGTAGTTTTCATTAAAATGTGCACATAGAATCACACACAGTGTAGTATCGTTTTCTTGAAGGTAAGCACAGAGATTCTCACAAAGTGTTCTTCGTTAGTTTTCAAGAAGTTAAGCACGGTGATTCTCACACAGTGTAGTATAGTTAGTTTTCATGAAGCTGAGCACATAGTTTCACACACAGTGTTGTATCCTTAGTTTTCATGAAGTTAAGCACAGAGATTCTCACACAGTGCTGTATAGTGAGTTTCATGAAGTTGAGCACATAGTTTCACCCACAGTGTTTTATGGTTAGTTTTCATGAAGTTACGCACGGAGATTGGCACACAGTGTTGTGTCGTCATTTTTCATGAAGTTGAGCACATAGTTTCACACACAGTGTTCTATCGTTAGTTTTCATGAAGTTAAGCACAGAGATTCACTCACAGTGTTGTATCGTTAGTTTTCATGAAGTTGAGCACGGAGATTCTCACACAGTGTTGTATCGTTAGTTTTCATGAAGTTAAGCACAGCGATTCACACACATTATTGTATCGTTAGTTATCATGAAGTTGAGCACATAGAATCACACACAGTGTTGTATCGTTAGTATTCATGAAGATAAGCACGGAGATTCACACACAGTGTTGTATCGTTAGTTTCATGAAGTTGAGCACATAGTTTCAAACACAGTGTTCTATCGTTAGTTTTTGTGAAGTTATGCACATATTTATATACACAGTGTTGTATCGTTAGTTTTCATGAAGTTAAGCACGGAGATTCACACACAGTGTTGCATCGTTAGTTTTCATGAAGTTGAGCACATAGTTTCACACAAAGTGTTGTATCGTTAGGTTTCATGAAGTTAAGCACGGGGATCTCACACAGTGTTGTATAGTTAGTTTTCATGAAGCTGATCACATAGTTTCACACAGAGTATTGTTTCGTTAGTTTTCATGAAGTTAAGCACAGAGATTCTCACACAGTGTTGCATAGTTAGTTTTCATGAAGTTGAGCACATAGTTTCACCCACAGTGTTGTATGGTTAGTTTTCATGAATTTAAGCACGGAGATTCGCACACAGTCTTTTATCGTCAGTTTTCATGAAGTTGAGCATATAGTTTCACACACAGTGTTCTATCGTTAGTTTTTGTGAAGTTCAGCACATATTTATACACTCAGAGTTCTATCGTTAGTTTTCATGAAGTTAAGCACAGAGATGCACACACAGTGTTGTATCGTTAGTTTTCATGAAATTGAGCACGGAGATTCTCACACAGTGTTCTATCGTCAGTTTTAATGAAGTTGAGCACATAGTTTCACACACAGTGTTCTATCGTTAGTTTTTGTGAAATTCTGCACATATTTATACACACAGTGTTGTATCTTTGTTTTCATGAAGTTAAGCACGGAGATTCACACACAGTTTTGGATCGTTAGTTTTCATGAAGTTAAACATGGAGATTCTCCCACAGTGTTGTATCATTAGTTTTCATGAAGTTAAACACAGAGATTCTCACAGAGTTTTGAAAAGTTAGTTCTCATAAAGTTAAGCACAGAGATTCCCACACAGTGTTGTATCATTAGTTTTCATGAAGTTAAGCACGGAGATTCTCACACAGTGTTGTATCGTTAGGTTTCATGAAGTTAAGCACAGAGATTCCCACACAGTGCTCTATCATTAGTTTTCGTGAAATTCAGCACATAGTTTCACACACAGTGTTGTATCGTTAGTTTTCATGAAGTTAAGCACGGTGATTCTCACACAGTGTAGTATAGTTAGTTTTCATGAAGTTGAGCACATATTTTCAAACACAATGTACTATCATTTGTTTTCATGAAGTTGAGCACATAGTTTCACACACAGTGTTCTATCGTTAGTTTTTGTGAAATTCTGCACATATTTATACACACAGTGTTGTATCTTTGTTTTCATGAAGTTAAGCACGGAGATTCACAAATAGTTTTGCTTTGTTAGTTTTCATAAGTTGAGCACATAGTTTCACACACAGTGTTGTATCGTTAGGTTTCATGAAGATAAGCAGGGTGATTCTCACACAGTAATGTATCATTAGTTTTCATGAAGTTGAGCACATAGATTCACACACAGTGTTCTATCTTTAATTTTTGTGAAGTTCAGCACATATTTATACACACAGAGTTCTATCGTTAGATTTCATGAGTTAAGCACAGAGATTCACGCACAGTGTTGTATCGTTAGTTTTCATGAAGTTGAGCACGGAGATTCTCACACAGTGTTGTATCGTTAGTTTTCATGAAGTTACACATGGAGATTCTCCCACAGTGTTGCATCGTTAGTTTTCATGAAGTTAAGCACAGAGATTCCCACTCAGTGTTCTATCGTTAGTTTTCGTGAAGTTCAGCACATAGTTTCAAACACAGTGCTGTATCCTTAGTTTTCATGAAGTTAAGCACAGAGATTCTCACACAGTGCTGTATCCTAATGTTTCATGAAGTTAAGCACAGAGATTCTCACACAGTGCTGTATAGTTAGTTTTCATGAAGTTGAGCACATACTTTCACACACAGTGTTGTATTGTTAGTTTTCATGAAATTAAGCACGGGGATTCACACACAGTATTGTATCGTTAGTTTTCATGAAGTTGAGCACGGGGATTCGCACACAGTGTTGTGTCGTTCGTTTTCATGAAGTTGAGCACACAGATTCACAAACAGTGTTGTATGGTTAGTTTTAATGAAGTTGAGCACATAGTATCACACACAGGGTTGTATCGTGAGTTTTCATGAAGTTAAGCAGGGGGATTCTCACACAGTGTTATATCGTTAGTTTTCATGAAGTTGAGCACATAGTATCTTACACAGTGTTGTATCGTTTGTTTCATGAATTTAAGCACAGCGATACCCAAACAGTGTTGTATCGTTAGTTTTCATGAAGTTAAGCACGGAGATTCTCACACAGACTTTTATGGTTAGGTTTCATGAAGTTAAGCACAGAGAATCTCACACAGTTTTGTATAGTAAGTTTTCATGAAGTTGAGCACATAGTTTCACCCACAGTGTTGTATCTTTAGTTTTCATGAAGTTAAGCACGTTGATTCACACACAGTGTTGTATAGTTAGTTTTCATGAAGTTAAGCACGGAGATTCACACACAGTGTTGAATCGTCATTTTTCATGAAGTTGAGCACATAGTTTCACACACATTGTTCTATTGTTAGTTTTTGTGAATTTAAGCACATATTTATACACACTGAGTTCTATTGTGAGTTTTCATGAAGTTTAGCACAGAGATTCACAAACAGTGTTGTATCGTTAGTTCTCATGATGTTGAGCACGGAGATTCTCACACAGGGTTGTATCGTTAGTTTTCCTGAAGTTAAGCACAGAGATTCCCACACAGTGTTGTTTCGTTAGTTTTCATGAAGTTGAGCACATAGTTTCACACACAGTGTTCTATTGTTAGTATTTGTGAAGTTCTGCACATATTTATACACACAGTGTTGTATCTTTTTTTCATGAAGTTAACAACTGAGATTCAAACACAGTGTTGCATCGTTAGTTTTCATGAAGTTGAGCCCATAGTTTCACACACAGTGTTGTATCGTTAGGTTTCATGAAGTTAAGCACGGGGATTCTCACACAGTGTTGTATCATTAGTTTTCATGAAGTTGAGCACACAGTTTCACACACAGTGTTCTATCATTAGTTTTTGTGAAGTTCAGCACATATTTATACACACAGAGTTCTATCGTTAGTTTTCATGAAGTTAAGCACAGAGATTCACACACAGTGTTGTAATGTTAGTTTCATGAAGTTATGCACAGAGATACCCAAACCGTGTTGTATCGTTAGTTTTCATGAAGTTAAGCACTAAGATTCTCTCACAGTGTTGTATCGTTATTTTTCATTAAGTTAAGCAGGGGGATTCTCACACAGTGTTGTATCATTAGTTTTCATGATGTTGAGCACATAGTATCACACACAGTGTTGTATCGTTAGTATTCATGAAGTTAAGCACGGAGATTCTCACACAGACTTGTATGGTTAGGTTTCATGAAGTTAAGCACAGAGATTCCCACACAGTGCTGTATCATTAGTTTTAGTGAAGTTCAGCACATAGTTTCACACACAGTGTTGTATAGTTAGTTTTCATGAAGTTAAGCACGGGAACCTCACACAGTGTTGTATAGTTAGTTTTCATGAAGCTGAGCACATATTTTCACACACAGTGTTGTTTCGTTAGTTTTCATGAAGTTAAGCACAGAGATTCTCACACAGTGTTGTATAGTTAGTTTTCATGAAGTTGAGCACATAGTTTCACCCACAGTGTTGTATCGTTAGTTTTCATGAAGTTAAGCACGGAGATTCGCACATAGTGTTGTATAGTTAGTTTTCATGAAGTTAAGCACGGAGATTCACACACAGTGTTGTATCGTCAGTTTTCATGAAGTTGAGCACATAGTTTCACACACAGTGTTCTATCGTTAGTTTTTGTGAATTTCAGCACATATTTATACACACTGAGTTCTATCGTGAGTTTTCATGAAGTTAAGCACAGAGATTCACACACAGTGTTGTATCATTAGTTTTCATGAAGTTGAGCACGGAGATTCTCACACAGTGTTGTATCGTTAGTTTTCCTGAAGTTAAGCACAGAGATTCCCACACAGTGTTGTATCGTTAGTTTTCATGAAGTGAGCACATAGTTTCACACACAGTGTTCTATCGTTAGTATTTGTGAAGTTCTGAACATATTTATACACACAGTGTTGTATCTTTGTTTTCATGAAGTTAAGCATGGAGATTCACACACAGTGTTGCATCGTTAGTTTTCATGAAGTTGAGCACATAGTTTCACACACAGTGTTGTATCGTTAGGTTTCATGAATTTAAGCAGGGGGATTCTCACACAGTTTTGTATCATTAGTTTTCATGAAGTTGAGCACACAGTTTCACACACAGTGTTCTATCTTTAGTTTTTGTGAAGTTCAGCACATATTTATACACACAGAGTTCTATAGTTAGTTTTCATGAAGTTAAGCACGGAGATTCTCACACAGTGTTGTATCCTTAGTTTTCATTAAGTTGAGCACATAGTTTCACACACAGTGTTGTATCCTTAGATTTCATTATGTTAAGCACGGAGATTCGCACACAGTGTTGTATCGTTAATTTTCATGAAGTTAAGCAAAGAGATTCCCACACAGTGTTCTATAGTTAGTTTTCATGAAGTTGAGCACATAGTATCACACACAGTGTTGTATCGTTATTTTTCATGAAGTTAAGCACGGAGATTCTCACACAGTGTTGTATCGTTAGTTTTCTTGAAGTTAAACACAGAGATTCCCACTCAGTGTTCTATCGTTAGTTTTCGTGAAGTTCAGCACATAGTTTCACACACAGTGTTTTATCCTTAGTTTTCATGAAGTTAAGCAAAGAGATTCTCACACAGTGCTGTATAGTTTTCATGAAGTTGAGCACATACTTTCACACACAGTGTTGTATCGTTAGTTTTCATGAAGTTAAGCATGGAGATTCACACACAGTGTTGTATCGTTGTTTTTCATGAAGTTGAGCACGGAAATTCGCACACAGTTTTGTGTCGTTAGTTTTCATGAAGTTGAGCACACAGATTCACAAACAGTGTTGTATCGTGAGTTTTCTTGAAGTTAAGCAGGGGGATTCTCACACAGTGTTGTATCGTTAGTTTTCATGAAGTTGAGCACATAGTACCACCCACAGTGTTGCATCGTTAGATTCATGAAGTTAAGCACATGGATACCCACACAGTATTGTATCTTTAGTTTTCATGACGTTAAGCACTTAGATTCTCTCACAGTGTTGTATCGTTAGTTTTCATGAAGTTAAGCAGGGGGATTCTCACACAGGGTTGTATCGATAGTTTTCATGAAGTTGAGCACATAGTTTCACACACAGTGTTGTTTCGTTAGTTTTCATGAAGTTAAGCACAGACATTCCCACAAAGTGTTGTATCGTTAGTTTTCATGAAGTTGAGCCCTTAGTATCACACACAGTTTTGTATCGTTAGTATTCATGAAGTTAAACACGGAGATTCCCACACAGTGTTCTATCGTTAGTTTTCATGAAGTTGAGCACATAGTTTCACACACAGTGTTCAATCGTTAGTTTTTGTGAAATTCTGCACATATTTATACACACAATGTTGTATCTTTGTTTTCATGAAGTTAAGTATGGAGATTCACACACAGTTTTGTATCGTTACTTTTCATGAAGTTGAGCACGGAGATTCTCACACAGTGTTGTATCGTTAGTTTTCATGAAGTTAAGCACAGAGATTCCCACACAGTGTTGTATCATTAGTTTTCATGAAGTTAAGCACGGAGATTCTCTCACAGTTTTGTATGGTTAGTTTTCATGAAGTTATCACGGAGATTCGCACACAGTGTTGTATCGTCATTTTTCATGAAGTTGAGCACATAGTTTCACACACAGTGTTCTATCGTTAGTTTTTGTGAAGTTCAGCACATATTTATACACACAGAGTTCTATCGTTATTTCATGAGTAAAGCACAGAAATTCACACACAGTGTTGTATCGTTAGTTTTCATGAAGTTGAGCACGGAGATTCTCACACAGTGTTGTATCGTTAGTTTTCATTAAGTTGAGCACATAGTTTCACACACAGTGTTGTATCGATAGTTTTCATGAAGTTAAGCAGGGCGATTCTTACACAGTGTTGTATCGTTAGTTTTCATTAAGTTGAGCACATAGTTTCACACACAGTGTTGTATCGATAGTTTTCATGAAGTTAAGCACGGAGATTCGCACACGGTGTTGTATCGTTAGCTTTCATTAAGTTAAGCACGGAGATTCTCACACAGTGTTGTATCGTTAGTTTTCATGAAGTGAGCACATAGTTTCACACACAGTGTTCTATCGTTAGTATTTGTGAAGTTCTGAACATATTTATACACACAGTGTTGTATCTTTGTTTTCATGAATTTAAGCATGGAGATTCACACACAGTGTTGCATCGTTAGTTTTCATGAAGTTGAGCACATAGTTTCACACACAGTGTTGTATCGTTAGGTTTCATGAATTTAAGCAGGGGGATTCTCACACAGTTTTGTATCATTAGTTTTCATGAAGTTGAGCACACAGTTTCACACATAGTGTTCTATCTTTAGTTTTTGTGAAGTTCAGCACATATTTATACACACAGAGTTCTATCGTTAGTTTTCATGAAGTTAAGCACGGAGATTCTCACACAGTGTTGTATCGTTAGTTTTCATGAAGTTAAGCAGGGGGATTCTCACACAGTGTTGTATCCTTAGTTTTCATTAAGTTGAGCACATAGTTTCACACACAGTGTTGTATCCTTAGTTTTCATTATGTTAAGCACGGAGATTCGCACACAGTGTTGTTTCGTTAATTTTCATGAAGTTAAGCAAAGAGATTCCCACACAGTGTTCTATAGTTAGTTTTCATGAAGTTGAGCACATAGTATCACACACAGTGTTGTATCGTTATTTTTCATGAAGTTAAGCACGGAGATTCTCACACAGTGTTGTATCGTTAGTTTTCTTGAAGTTAAACACAGAGATTCCCACTCAGTGTTCTATCGTTAGTTTTCGTGAAGTTCAGCACATAGTTTCACACACAGTGTTTTATCCTTAGTTTTCATGAAGTTAAGCAAAGAGATTCTCACACAGTGCTGTATAGTTTTCATGAAGTTGAGCACATACTTTCACACACAGTGTTGTATCGTTAGTTTTCTTGAAGTTAAGCATGGAGATTCACACACAGTGTTGTATCGTTATTTTTCATGAAGTTGAGCACGGAAATTCGCACACAGTTTTGTGTCGTTAGTTTTCATGAAGTTGAGCACACAGATTCACAAACAGTGTTGTATCGTGAGTTTTCATGAAGTTAAGCAGGGGTATTCTCACACAGTGTTGTATCGTTAGTTTTCATGAAGTTGAGCACATAGTATCACCCACAGTGTTGCATCGTTAGATTCATGAAGTTAAGCACAGGGATACCCACACAGTGTTGTATCTTTAGTTTTCATGACGTTAAGCACTTAGATTCTCTCACAGTGTTGTATCGTTAGTTTTCATGAAGTTAAGCAGGGGGATTCTCACACAGGGTTGTATCGATAGTTTTCATGAAGTTGAGCACATAGTTTCACACACAGTGTTGTTTCGTTAGTTTTCATGAAGTTAAGCACAGAGATTCTCACACAGTGTTGTTTCGTCAGTTTTCATGAAGTTGAGCACATAGTTTCACACACAGTGTTGTATCGTTGTTTTCCATGAAGATAAGCACGGAGATTTACACACAGTTTTGTTTCGTCACTTTTCATGAAGTTGAGCACATAGTTTCACACACAGTGTTGTTTCGTTAGTTTTCATGAAGTTAAGCACAGACATTCCCACAAAGTGTTGTATCGTTAGTTTTCATGAAGTTGAGCCCATAGTATCACACACAGTTTTGTATCGTTAGTATTCATGAAGTTAAACACGGAGATTCCCACACAGTGTTCTATCGTTAGTTTTCATGAAGTTGAGCACATAGTTTCACACACAGTGTTCAATCGTTAGTTTTTGTGAAATTCTGCACATATTTATACACACAATGTTGTATCTTTGTTTTCATGAAGTTAAGTATGGAGATTCACACACAGTTTTGTATCGTTACTTTTCATGAAGTTGAGCACGGAGATTCTCACACAGTGTTGTATCGTTAGTTTTCATGAAATTAAGCACAGAGATTCCCACACAGTGTTGTATCATTAGTTTTCATGAAGTTAAGCACGGAGATTCTCTCACAGTGTTGTATGGTTAGTTTTCATGAAGTTATCACGGAGATTCGCACACAGTGTTGTATCGTCATTTTTCATGAAGTTGAGCACATAGTTTCACACACAGTGTTCTATCGTTAGTTTTTGTGAAGTTCAGCACATATTTATACACACAGAGTTCTATCGTTATTTCATGAGTTAAGCACAGAGATTCACACACAGTGTTGTATCGTTAGTTTTCATGAAGTTGAGCACGGAGATTCTCACACAGTGTTGTATCGTTAGTTTTCATTAAGTTGAGCACATAGTTTCACACATAGTGTTGTATCGATAGTTTTCATGAAGTTAAGCAGGGCGATTCTTACACAGTGTTGTATAGTTAGTTTTCATTAAGTTGAGCACATAGTTTCACACACAGTGTTGTATCGATAGTTTTCATGAAGTTAAGCACGGAGATTCGCACACGGTGTTGTATCGTTAGTTTTCATTAAGTTAAACATGGAGATTCTCCCACAGTGTTGTATCGTTAGTTTTCATGAAGTTAAGCACAGAGAATCCCACACAGTGTTGTATCATTAGTTTTCATGAAGTTAAGCACGGAGATTCTCTCACAGTGTTGTATCGTTAGTTTTCATGAGGTTAAGCAGTGGGATTCTCACACAGTGATGTATCGTTAGTTTTCATGAAGTTGAGCACATAGTATGACACACAGTGTTGTATCGTTAGTATTCATGAAGTTAAGCACGGAGATTCTCACACAGTGTTGTATCGTTAGTTTTCATGAAGTTAAGCAAAGAGATTCCCACACAGTGTTGTATCGTTAGTATTCATGAAGTTAAGCACGGAGATTCTCACACAGTGTTGTATCGTCAGTTTTCATGAAGTTAAGGAGGGGCATTCTCCCACAGTGATGTATCGTTAGTTTTCATGAAGTTGAGCAAATAGTATCACACACAGTGTTGTATCGTTAGTTTCATGAAGTTAAGCACAGAGATACCCACACACTTTTGTTTTGTTAGTTTTCATGAAGTTAAGCACTTAGATTCTCTCACAGTGTTGTATCGTTAGTTTTCATGAACTTGAGCACATAGTATCATACACACAGTTGTATAGTTATTATTCATGAAGTTAAGCACGGAGATTCTCACACAGAGTTGTATCATTAGGTTTCATGAAGTTAAGCACAGAGATTCCCACACAGTGCTCTATCATTAGTTTTCGTGAACTTCAGCAAATATTTTCACACACAGTGTTGTATTGTTAGTTTTTATGAAGTTAAGCACGGGTATTCACAAACAGTGTTGTATCGTTAGTTTTAATGAAGTTAAGCACATAGTATCACACACAGTGTTATATCGTTAGTTTTAATGAAGTTGAGGACATAGTATCACACACAGTGTTGTATCGTTAGTTTTCATGAAGTTAAGCACAGAGATTCTCACACAGTGTTGTATCGTTAGTATTCATGAAGTTAAACACAGAGATTCCCACTCAGTGTTCTATCGATAGTTTTCTTGAAGTTCAGCACATAGTTTCACACACAGTGTTGTATTGTTAGTTTTCATTAAGTTAAGCACGGAAATTCGCACACAGTGTTGTATCGTTAGGTTTCATGAAGTAGAGAACATAGTATCAAACACAGTGTTGTATCGTTAGACTTCATAAAGTTAAGCACGGAGATTCTCTCACCGTGTTGTATCGTTAGTTTTCATGAAGTCAAGCAGGGGGATTCTCACACAGTGTTCTATCGTTAGTTTTCATGAAGTTGAGCACATAGTTTCACACACAGTGTTCTTTCGTTATTTTTTGTGAAGTTGTGCACATATTTATACACACAGTGTTGTATCGTTAGTTTTCATGAAGTTAAGCACGGAGATTCACACACAGTGTTGCATCGTTAGTTTTCATGAAGTTGAGCACATAGTTTCACACACAGTGTTGTATCGTTAGGTTTCATGACGGTAAGCACGGAGATTCTCTCTCAGTGTTGTATCGTTAGTATTCTTGAAGTTGAGCACATGGTATCAAACACAGTGTTGTATCATTAGTATTCATGAAGAAAAGCACGGAGATACTCACGCAGTCTTGTATTATTAGTTTACATGAAGTTAATCACATAGTATCATACACAGTGTTGTATCGTTAGTTTGCAAGAAGTTGAGCACATAGTATCACACACAGTGTTGTATCGTTAGTTTTCATGAAGTTAAGCACGGAGATTCTCACACAGTGTTGTATCGTTAGTTTTCATGAAGTTAAGCACATAGTATCACACACAGTGTTGTATCGTTAGTTTGAATGAAGTTGAGGACATAGTATCACACACAGTGTTGTATCGTTAGTTTTCATGAAGTTAAGCACAGAGATTCTCACACAGTGTTGTATCGTTAGTTTTCATGAAGTTAAACACAGAGATTCCCACTCAGTGTTCTATCGATAGTTTTCGTGAAGTTCAGCACATAGTTTCACACACAGTGTTGTATTGTTAGTTTTCATGAAGTTAAGCACAGATATTCTCACACAGTGTTGTATAGTGAGTATTCATGAAGATGAGCACATAGATTCACACACAGTGTTGTATCCGTAGTTTTCATGAAGTTAAGCACGGATATTCGCAAACAGTGTTGTATCGTTAGTTTTCATGAAGTTAAGCACATAGTATCACACACAGTGTTGCATCGTTAGTTGGAATGAAGTTGAGGACATAGTATCACATACAGTGTTGTATCGTTAGTTTGAATGAAGTTAAGCACAGAGATTCTCACACAGTGTTGTATCGTTAGTATTCATGAAGTTAAACACAGAGATTCCCACTCAGTGTTCTATCGATAGTTTTCGTGAAGTTCAGCACATAGTTTCACACACAGTGTTGTATTGTTAGTTTTCATGAAGTTAAGCACAGATATTCTCACACAGTGTTGTATAGTGAGTTTTCATGAAGATGAGCACATAGTTTCACACACAGTGTTGTATCGGTAGTTTTCATTAAGTTAAGCACATAAATTCGCACACAGTGTTGTATCGTTAGTTTTCATGAAGTAGAGCACATAGTATCAAACACAGTGTTGAATCGTTAGACTTCATAAAGTTAAGCACGGAGATTCTCTCACAGTGTTGTATCGTTAGTTTTCATGAAGTCAAGCAGGGGGATTCTCACACAGTGTTCTATCGTTAGTTTTCATGAAGTTGAGCACATAGTTTCACACACAGTGTTGTATCCTTAGTATTCATGAAGTTAAGAACAGAGATTCTCACACAGTTTTGTATAGTTAATTTTCATGAAGTTAAGCACAGAGATTCCCACACAGTGTTGTGTCGTTAGTTTTCATGAAGTTAAGCACGGAGATTCTCACACAGTGTTGTATCCTTAGTTTTCATGAAGTTCAGCACACAGTTTCACAAATAGTGTTGTATCGTTAGTTTTTAAGAAGTTGAGCACATATTTTCACAAAAAAGTTCTATCGTTAGTTTTCATGAAGATGAGAACACAGATTCAAACACAGTGTTGTATCGTTAGTTTTCATGAAGTTGAGCACATAGATTCACACACAGTGTTGTATCCTTAATTTTCATGAAGTTGAGCACATAGTATCACACATAGTGTTGCATCATTAGTTTTCATGAAGTTAAGCAGGGAGCTTCCCACACAGTGTTGTATCGTTAGTTTTCATGAAGTTAAGCACTGAGATTCTCTCACATTATTGCAACGGTAGTTTTCATGATGTTAAGCAGGGTGATTCTCACACAGTGTTGTATCGTTAGTTGTCATGAAGTTGAGCACATAGTATCACACACAGTGTTGAATCTTTAGTATTCAAGAAGTTAAGCACGGAGATTTCCACCCAGTGTTCTATCGTTAGATTTCGTGAAGTTCAGCACATAGTTTCACATATAGGGTATTATCGTTAGTTTTCATGAAGTTAACCAGGAGGAGGATTCTCACACAGTGTTGTATCATTAGTTTTCATGAAGTTCAGCACATAGTATCACACACAGTGTTGTATCGTTAGTTTTCATGAAGTTAAGCACGGAGATACTCACACAGTGTTGTATCGTTAGTTTTCATGAAGTTAAATACAGAGATTCCCACTAAGGTTTCTATCGTCAGTTTTCATGAAGTTCAGCACATAGTTTCACACACAGTGTTGTATCGTTAGTTTTCATGAAGTTAAGCACAGAGATTCTCACACAGTGTTGTATAGTGAGTTTTCATGAAGTTGAGCACATAGTTTCACGCACAGTGTTGTATCGTTAGGTTTCATGAAGCTAAGCACGGAGATTCACACACAGTGTTGTATCGTTAGTTTTCATGAAGTTAGGCAGAGGGATTCTCACACAGTGTTGTATCGTTAGGTTTCATGAAGTTAAGCACAGAGATTCTCACACAGTGTTGTATAGTTAGTTTTCATGAAGTTGAGCACATAGTTTCACACACAGTGTTGTATCGTTAGTTTTCATGAAGTTGAGCACAGAGATTCTCACACAGTGTTGTATAGTTAGTTTTCATGAAGGTAAGGACAGAGATTCCCACTCAGTGTTGTATAGTTAGTTTTCATGAAATTGAGCACATAGTTTCACACACAGTGTTGTATCGTTAGTTTTCATGAAGTTAAGGACAGTGATTCCCACACAGTTTTCTATCGTTAGATTTCGTGATGTTCAGCACATAGTTTCACACACAGTGTTGTATTGTTAGTTTTCATGAAGTTAAGCAAGGGCATTCTCACACAGTGTTGTATCATTAGTTTTTATGAAGTTGAGCACATAGTATCACACACAGTGTTCTATCGTAAGTTTTTTTGAATTTCAGCACATATTTATACACACAGTGTTGTATCGTTAGTTTTCATGAAGTTAAGCACGGAGATTCTCACACAGTGTTGTATCATTAGTTTTCATTAAGTTGAGCACATAGTATCACACACAGTGTTGTATCGTTAGTTTTCATGAGGATAATCAGGGAGATTCTCACACAGAGTTGTATCATTAGTTTTCATGAAGTTAAGCACGGAGATTCACACACAGAGTTGTATCGTTAGTTTTCATGAAGTTAAGCACGGAGATTCTCTCACAGTGTTGCATCGTTAGTTTTCATGAAGTTAAGCAGGGGAATTCTCACACAGTGTTGTATCGTTAGTTATCATGAAGTTGAGCACGGAGATACTCACACAGTGTTGTATCGTTAGTTGTCATGAAGTTGAGCACATAGTATCACACACAGTGTTGAATCTTTAGTATTCAAGAAGTTAAGCACGGAGATTTCCACCCAGTGTTCTATCGTTAGATTTCGTGAAGTTCAGCACATAGTTTCACATATAGGGTATTATCGTTAGTTTTCATGAAGTTAAGCTGGAGGAGGATTCTCACACAGTGTTGTTTCATTAGTTTTCATGAAGTTCAGCACATAGTATCACACACAGTGTTGTATCGTTAGTTTTCATGAAGTTAAGCACGGAGATACTCACACAGTGTTGTATCGTTAGTTTTCATGAAGTTAAATACAGAGATTCCCACTAAGGTTTCTATCGTCAGTTTTCATGAAGTTCAGCACATAGTTTCACACACAGTGTTGTATCGTTAGTTTTCATGAAGTTAAGCACAGAGATTCTCACACAGTGTTGTATAGTGAGTTTTCATGAAGTTGAGCACATAGTTTCACGCACAGTGTTGTATCGTTAGGTTTCATGAAGCTAAGCACGGAGATTCACACACAGTGTTGTATCGTTAGTTTTCATGAAGTTAGGCAGAGGGATTCTCACACAGTGTTGTATCGTTAGGTTTCATGAAGTTAAGCACAGAGATTCTCACACAGTGTTGTATAGTTAGTTTTCATGAAGTTGAGCACATAGTTTCACACACAGTGTTGTATCGTTAGTTTTCATGAAGTTGAGCACAGAGATTCTCACACAGTGTTGTATAGTTAGTTTTCATGAAGGTAAGGACAGAGATTCCCACTCAGTGTTGTATAGTTAGTTTTCATGAAATTGAGCACATAGTTTCACACACAGTGTTGTATCGTTAGTTTTCATGAAGTTAAGGACAGTGATTCCCACACAGTTTTCTATCGTTAGATTTCGTGATGTTCAGCACATAGTTTCACACACAGTGTTGTATTGTTAGTTTTCATGAAGTTAAGCAAGGGCATTCTCACACAGTGTTGTATCATTAGTTTTTATGAAGTTGAGCACATAGTATCACACACAGTGTTCTATCGTAAGTTTTTTTGAATTTCAGCACATATTTATACACACAGTGTTGTATCGTTAGTTTTCATGAAGTTAAGCACGGAGATTCTCACACAGTGTTGTATCATTAGTTTTCATTAAGTTGAGCACATAGTATCACACACAGTGTTGTATCGTTAGTTTTCATGAGGATAATCAGGGAGATTCTCACACAGAGTTGTATCATTAGTTTTCATGAAGTTAAGCACGGAGATTCACACACAGAGTTGTATCGTTAGTTTTCATGAAGTTAAGCACGGAGATTCTCTCACAGTGTTGCATCGTTAGTTTTCATGAAGTTAAGCAGGGGAATTCTCACACAGTGTTGTATCGTTAGTTATCATGAAGTTGAGCACGGAGATACTCACACAGTGTTGTATCGTTAGTTTTCATTAAGTTGAGCACATAGTTTCACACACAGTGTTGTATCGATAGTTTTCATGAAGTTAAGCACGGAGATTCGCACACGGTGTTGTATCGTTAGTTTTCATTAAGTTATACATAGAGATTCTCCCACAGTGTTGTATCGTTAGTTTTCATGAAGTTAAGCACAGAGAATCCCACACAGTGTTGTATCATTAGTTTTCATGAAGTTAAGCACGGAGATTCTCTCACAGTGTTGTATCGTTAGTTTTCATGAGGTTAAGCAGTGGGATTCTCACACAGTGATGTATCGTTAGTTTTCATGAAGTTGAGCACATAGTATGACACACAGTGTTGTATCGTTAGTATTCATGAAGTTAAGCACGGAGATTCTCACACAGTGTTGTATCGTTAGTTTTCATGAAGTTAAGCACGGAGATTCTCACACAGTGTTGTATCGTTAATTTTCATGAAGTTAAGCACAGAGATTCCCACACATTTTCTATCATTAGATTTCTTGAAATTCAGCACATAATTTCACACACAGTGTTGTATCGTCAGTTTTCATGAAGTTAAGGAGGGGCATTCTCCCACAGTGATGTATCGTTAGTTTTCATGAAGTTGAGCAAATAGTATCACACACAGTGTTGTATCGTTAGTTTCATGAAGTTAAGCACAGAGATACCCACACACTTTTGTTTTGTTAGTTTTCATGAAATTAAGCACTTAGATTCTCTCACAGTGTTGTATCGTTAGTTTTCATGAACTTGAGCACATAGTATCATACACAGAGTTGTATCGTTATTATTCATGAAGTTAAGCACGGAGATTCTCACACAGAGTTGTATCATTAGGTTTCATGAAGTTAAGCACAGAGATTCCCACACAGTGCTCTATCATTAGTTTTCGTGAACTTCAGCACATATTTTCACACACAGTGTTGTATTGTTAGTTTTCATGAAGTTAAGCACGGGTATTCACAAACAGTGTTGTATCGTTAGTTTTCATGAAGTTAAGCACATAGTATCACACACAGTGTTGTATCGTTAGTTTGAATGAAGTTGAGAACATATTATCACACACAGTGTTGTATCGTTAGTTTTCATGAAGTTAAGCACAGAGATTCTCACACAGTGTTGTATCGTTAGTATTCATGAAGTTAAACACAGAGATTCCCACTCAGTGTTCTATCGATAGTTTTCGTGAAGTTCAGCACATAGTTTCACACACAGTGTTGTATTGTTAGTTTTCATTAAGTTAAGCACGGAAATTCGCACACAGTGTTGTATCGTTAGGTTTCATGAAGTAGAGCACATAGTATCAAACACAGTGTTGTATCGTTAGACTTCATAAAGTTAAGCACGGAGATTCTCTCACCGTGTTGTATCGTTAGTTTTCATGAAGTCAAGCAGGGGGATTCTCACACAGTGTTCTATCGTTAGTTTTCATGAAGTTGAGCACATAGTTTCACACACAGTGTTCTATCGTTATTTTTTGTGAAGTTGTGCACATATTTATACACACAGTGTTGTATCGTTAGTTTTCATGAAGTTAAGCACGGAGATTCACACACAGTGTTGCATCGTTAGTTTTCATGAAGTTGAGCACATAGTTTCACACACAGTGTTGCATCGTTAGTTTTCATGAAGTTAAGCACGGAGATTCTCACACAGTGTTGTATCATTAGTTTTCATGAAGTTAAGCACAGAGATTCACACACAGTGTTCTATCGTTAGATTTAGTGAAGTTCAGCACATAGTTTCACACACAGTGTTGTATCGTTAGTTTTCATGAAGATAAGCACAGAAATTCCCACACAGTTTTGTATCGTTAGTTTACATGAAGTTAAGCACGGGTTTCTCTCAAAGTGTTGCATCGTTAGTTTTAATGAAGTTAAGCAGTAGGATTCTCACACAGTCTTGTATCGTTAGTTTTCATGAAGTTGAGCACCTAGTATCACACACAGTGTTCTATCGTTAGTATTCAAGAAGTTAAGCACGGAGATTCTCACACAGTGTTGTGTCGTTAGTTTTCATGAAGTTGAGCACACAGATTCACACACAGTGTTGTATCGTTAGTTTTCATGAAGTTGAGCACACAGTATCACACACAGTGTTGTATCGTTAGTTTTCAAGAAGTTAAGCACGGAGATTCGCACACAGTGTTGTGTCGTTAGTTTTCATGAAGTTGAGCACACAGATTCACACACAGTGTTGTATCGTTAGTTTTCATGAAGTTGAGCACATAGTATCACACACAGTGTTGTTGTTAGTTTTCAAGAAGTTAAGCACGGAGAATCGCACACAGTGTTGTTTCGTTAATTTTCATGAAGTTGAGCACAGAGATTCCCACACAGTGTTCTATCGTTAGTTTTTTGAAGGTCAACACATAGTTTCAGACACAGTGTTGTATCCTTAGTTTTCATGAAGATGCGCACATAGTGTCACACACAGTGTTGTATCGTTCGTTTTCTTGAAGTTGAGCACGGAGATTCTCACACAGTGTTTTACCGTTAGTTTTCATGAAGTTAAGGAAAGAGATTCATACACAGTATTCGATCATTAGTTTTGGTGAAGTTTAGCAAATAGTTTCACACACAGTGTTGTCTCGTTAGTTTTCAGGAAGTTAAGCACAGAGATTCCCACTCAGTGTTCTATCGTTAGTTTTCATGAAGTTGAGCACATAGTTTCACACACAGCGTTGTATCTTTAGTTTTCATGAAGTTAAGCAGGAGGAGGATTCTCACACAGTGTTGTATCATTAGTTTTCATGAAGTTGAGCACATAGTATCACACACAGTGTTGTATCGTTAGTTTTCATGAAGTTAAGCACGGAGATACTCACACAGTGTTGTATCGTTAGTTCATGAAGTTAAATACAGAGATTCCCACTAAGGGTTCTATCGTTAGTTTTCGTGAAGTTCAGCACATAGTTTCACACACAGTGTTGTATCGTTAGTTTTCATGAAGTTAAGCACAGAGATTCTCACACAGTGTTGTGTAGTGAGTTTTCATGAAGTTGAGCACATAGTTTCACGCACAGTGTTGTATCGTTAGTTTTGATGAAGTTAAGCAGGGGGATTCTCACACAGTGTTGTATCGTTAGTTTTCATGAAGTTAAGCATGGTGATTCTCACACAGTGTTGTATCGTTAGGTTTCATGAAGTTTTGCACAGAGATTCTCACGCAGTGTTGTATAGTTAGTTTTCATGAAGTTGAGCACATAGTTTCACACACAGTGTTGTATCGTTAATTTTCATGAAGTTGAGCACAGAGATTCTCACACAGTGTTGTATAGTTAGTTTTCATGAAGTTAAGGACAGAGATTCCCACTCAGTGTTGTATAGTTAATTTTCATGAAGCTGAGCACACAGTTTCACACACAGTGTTGTATCGTTAGTTTTCATGAAGTTAAGGACAGAGATTCCCACACAGTTTTCTATCGTTAGATTTCGAGAAGTTCTGCACATAGTTCCACACACAGTGTTGAATTGTTAGTTTTCATGAAGTTAAGCAAGGGCATTCTCACACAGTGTTGTATCATTAGTTTTTATGAAGTTGAGCACATAGTATCACACACAGTGTTGTATTGTTAGTTTTCATGAAGTTGAGCACATAATTTCACACACAGTGTTCTATCGTAAGTTTTTTTGAAGTTCAGCACATATTTATACACACAGTGTTGTATCGTTAGTTTTCATGAAGTTAAGCACGGAGATTCTCACACAGTGTTGTATCATTAGTTTTCATGAAGTTGAGCACATAGTATCACACACAGTGTTGTATCCTTAGTTTTCATGAAGATAAGCAGGGAGATTCTCACACAGTGTTGTATCATTAGATTTTATGAAGTTAAGCACGGAGATTCACACACAGTGTTTTATCGTTAGTTTTCATGAAGTTAAGCACGGAGATTCTCTCACAGTGTTGCATCGTTAGTTTTCATGAAGTTAAGCAGGGGAATTCTCACACAGTGTTGTTTCGTTAGTTTTCATGAAGTTGAGCACATAGTATCACACACAGTGTTGTATCGTTAGTTTTCAATAAGTTAAGCACAGAGATTCGCAAACAGTGTTGTATCGTTAGTTTTCATGAAGTTAAGCACAATGATTCACACACAGTGTTCTATCGTTAGATTTAGTGAAGTTCAGCACATAGTTTCGCACACAGTGTTGTATCGTAAGTTTTCATGAAGTTGAGCACATAGTATCACACACAGTGTTGTATCGTTAGTTTTCAATAAGTTAAGCACAGAGATTCGCAAACAGTGTTGTATCGTTAGTTTTCATGAAGTTAAGCGAAGAGATTCACACACAGTGTTCAATCGTTAGATTTAGTGAAGTTCAGCACATAGTATCACTCACAGTGTTCTATCGTTAGTATTCAAGAAGTTAAGCACGGAGATTCTCACACAGTGTTGTATCGTTAGTTTTCATGAAGTTGAGCACACAGATTCACACACAGTGTTGTATCGTTAGTTTTCATGAAGTTGAGCACACAGTATCACACACAGTGTTGTATCGTTAGTTTTCATGAAGTTGAGCACACAGTATCACACACAGTGTTGTATCGTTCCTTTTCTTGAAGTTGAGCACGGAGATTCTCACACAGTGTTTTACCATTAGTTTTTATGAAGTTAAGGAAAGAGATTCCTACACAGTGTTCTATCATTAGTTTTGGTGAAGTTTAGCAAATAGTTTCACACACAGTGTTGTCTCTTTAGTTTTCAGGAAGTTAAGCACAGAGATTCCCACTCAGTGTTCTTTCGTTAGTTTTCATGAAGTTGAGCACATAGTTTCACACACAGCGTTGTATCTTTAGTTTTCATGAAGTTAAGCACAGAGTTTCACACACAGTGTTGTATCGTTAGTTTTCATGAAGTTAAGCAGGGGGATTCTCACACAGTGTTGTATCGTTAGTTTTCATGAAGTTGAGCACATAGATTCACACACAGTGTTGTATCATTAGTTTTCATGAAGTTGAGCACATAGTATCACACACAGTGTTGCATCATTAGTTTTCATGAAGTTAAGCAGGGAGATATTCACATCAGTGTTGTATCGTTAGTTTTCATGAAGTTAAGCCCAGAGATTCTCACACAGTGTTGTATGGTTAGTTTTCATGAAGTTAAGCACTGAGATTCTCTCACAGTATTGCAACGTTAGTTTTCATGATGTTAAGCAGGGTGATTCTCACACAGTGTTGTATCGTTAGTTTTAATGAAGTTGAGCACATAGAATCACACACAGTGTTGTATCTTTAGTATTCAAGAATTTAAGCACGGAGATTCCAACCCAGTGTTCTATCGTTAGATTTCGTGAAGTTCAGCACATAGTATCACACTTAGGGTATTATCGTTAGTTTTCATGAAGTTAAGCAGGAGGAGGATTCTCACACAGTGTTGTATCATTAGTTTTAATGAAGTTGAGCACATAGTATCACACACAGTGTTGTAACGTTAGTTTTCATGAAGTTAAGCGCGGAGATACTCACACAGTGTTGTATTGTTAGTTTTCATGAAGTTAAATACAGAGATTGCCACTAAGGGTTCTATCGTTAGTTTTTGTGAAGTTCAGCACATAGTTTCACACACAGTGTTGTATCGTTAGTTTTCATGAAGTTAAGCACAGAGATTCTCACACAGTGTTGTACAGTGAGTTTTCATGAAGATGAGCACATAGTTTCACGCACAGTCTTGTATCGTTAGGTTTCATGAAGTTAAGCACGGAGATTCACAAAAAGTGTGGTATCGGTAGTTTTCATGAAGTTAAGCAGGGGGATTCTCACACAGTGTTGTATCGTTAGGTTTCATGAAGTTAAGCACAGAGATTCTCACACAGTGTTGTATAGTTAGTTTTCATGAGGCTGAGCACATAGTTTCACACACAGTGTTGTATCGTTAGTTTTCATGAAGTTGAGCACAGAGATTCTCACACAGTGTTGTATAGTTAGTTTTCATGAAGTTAAGGACAGAGATTCCCACACAGTGTTGTATAGTTAGTTTTCATGAAGTTGAGCACATATTTTCACACACAGTGTTGTATCGTTAGTTTTCATGAAGTTAAGGACAGAGATTCCCACACAGTTTACTATTGTCAGATTTCGTGAAGTTCAGCACATATTTTAACACACAGTGTTGTATTGTTAGTTTTCATGAAGTTAAGCAAGGGCATTCTCACACAGTGTTGTATCATTAGTTTTTATGAAGTTGAGCACATAGTATCACACACAGTGTTGTATCGTTAGTTTTCATAAAGTTGAGCACATAGTTTCACACACAGTGTTCTATCGTAAGTTTTTTTGAAGTTCAGCACATATTTATACACACAGTGTTGTATCGTTAGTTTTCATGAAGTTAAGCACGGAGATTCTCACACAGTGTTGTATCCTTAGTTTTCATGAAGTTGAGCACATAGTATCACACACAGTGTTGTATCGTTAGTTTTCATGAAGATAAGCAGGGAGATTCTCACACAGTGTTGTATCATTATATTTCATGAAGTTAAGCACGGAGATTCACACACAGTGTTTTATCATTAGTTTTCATGAAGTTAAGCACGGAGATTCTCTCACTGTGTTGCATCGTTAGTTTTCATGAAGTTAAGCAGGGGAATTCTCACACAGTGTTGTATCGTTAGTTTTCATGAAGTTGAGCACATAGTATCACACACAGTGTTGTATCGTTAGTTTTCAATAAGTTAAGCACAGAGATTCGCACACAATGTTGGCTCGTTAGTTTTCATGAAGTTAAGCACAGAGATTCACACACAGTGTTCTATCGTTAGATTTAGTGAAGTTCAGCACATAGTTTCACACACAGTTTTGTATCGTTAGTTTTTGTGAAGTTGAGCACATAGTTTCACACACAGTGTGGTATCCTTAGTTTTCATGAAGATGAGCACATAGTGTCACACACAGTGTTGTATCGTTAGTTTTCTTGAAGTTAAGCACGGAGATTCCCCACAGTGTTGTACTGTTAGTTTTCAAGAAGTTAAGCACAGAGATTCGCACACAGTGTTGTATAATTAGTTTTCATGGAGTTGAGCACATAGATTCACACACAGTATTGTATCGTTAGTTTTCAATAAGTTAAGCACAGAGATTCTCACACAGTGTTGTATAGAGAGTTTTCATGAAGTTGAGCACATAGTTTCACGCACAGTGTTGTATCGTTACTTTTCATGATGTTAAGCACGGGTTTCTCTCAAAGTGTTGCATCGTTAGTTTTAATGAAGTTAAGCAGGAGGATTCTCACACAGTGTTGTATCATCAGTTTTCATGAAGTTGAGCACACAGATTCACACACAGTGTTGTATCGTTTGTTTTCATGAAGTTGAGCACACAGTATCACACACAGTGTTGTATCGTTAGTTTTCAAGAAGTTAAGCACGGAGATTCGCACACAGTGTTGTATCGTTAGTTTTCATGAAGTTGAGCACACAGATTCACACACAGTGTTGTATCGTTAGTTTTCATGAAGTTGAGCACATAGTATCACACACAGTGTTGTATTGTTAGTTTTCAAGAAGTTAAGCACGGAGATTCGCACACAGTGTTGTTTCGTTAATTTTCATGAAGTTGAGCACAGAGATTCCCACACAGTGTTCTATCGTTAGTTTTTTTCAAGTTCAACACATAGTTTCACACACAGTGTTGTATCCTTAGTTTTCATGAAGATGCGCACATAGTGTCACACACAGTGTTGTATCGTTCATTTCCTTGAAGTTGAGTACGGAGATTCTCACACAGTGTTTTACCGTTAGTTTTCATGAAGTTAAGGAAAGAGATTCCTACACAGTGTTCTATCATTAGTTTTGGTGAAGTTTAGCAAATAGTTTCACACACAGTGTTGTCTTGTTAGTTTTCAGGAAGTTACGCACAGAGATTCCCACTCAGTGTTCTATCGTTAGTTTTCATGAAGTTGAGCACATAGTTTCAGACACAGCGTTGTATCTTTAGTTTTCATGAAGTTAAGCACGGAGATTCACACACAGTGTTGTATCGTTAGTTTTCATGAAGTTAAGCAGGGGGATTCTCACACAGTGTTATCGTTAGTTTTCATGAAGTTGAGCACATAGATTCACACACAGTGTTGTATCCTTAGTTTTCATGAAGTTGACCACATAGTATCACACACAGTGTAGCATCATTAGTTTTCATGAAGTTAAGCAGGGAGATTCTCACATCAGTGTTGTATCGTTAGTTTTCATGAAGTTAAGCCCAGAGATTCTCACACAGTGTTGTATGGTTAGTTTTCATGAAGTTAAGCACTGAGATTCTCTCACAGTATTGCAACGTTAGTTTTCATGATGTTAAGCAGGGTGATTCTCACACAGTGTTGTATCGTTAGTTTTAATGAAGTTGAGCACATAGAATCACACACAGTGTTGTATCTTTAGTATTCAAGAATTTAAGCACGGAGATTCCAACCCAGTGTTCTATCGTTAGATTTCGTGAAGTTCAGCACATAGTATCACACTTAGGGTATTATCGTTAGTTTTCATGAAGTTAAGCAGGAGGAGGATTCTCACACAGTGTTGTATCATTAGTTTTAATGAAGTTGAGCACATAGTATCACACACAGTGTTGTAACGTTAGTTTTCATGAAGTTAAGCGCGGAGATACTCACACAGTGTTTTATTGTTAGTTTTCATGAAGTTAAATACAGAGATTGCCACTAAGGGTTCTATCGTTAGTTTTTGTGAAGTTCAGCACATAGTTTCACACACAGTGTTGTATCGTTAGTTTTCATGAAGTTAAGCACAGAGATTCTCACACAGTGTTGTACAGTGAGTTTTCATGAAGATGAGCACATAGTTTCACGCACAGTCTTGTATCGTTAGGTTTCATGAAGTTAAGCACGGAGATTCACAAAAAGTGTGGTATCGGTAGTTTTCATGAAGTTAAGCAGGGGGATTCTCACACAGTGTTGTATCGTTAGGTTTCATGAAGTTAAGCACAGAGATTCTCACACAGTGTTGTATAGTTAGTTTTCATGAGGCTGAGCACATAGTTTCACACACAGTGTTGTATCGTTAGTTTTCATGAAGTTGAGCACAGAGATTCTCACACAGTGTTGTATAGTTAGTTTTCATGAAGTTAAGGACAGAGATTCCCACACAGTTTACTATTGTTAGATTTCGTGAAGTTCAGCACATATTTTAACACACAGTGTTGTATTGTTAGTTTTCATGAAGTTAAGCAAGGGCATTCTCACACAGTGTTGTATCATTAGTTTTTATGAAGTTGAGCACATAGTATCACACACAGTGTTGTATCGTTAGTTTTCATAAAGTTGAGCACATAGTTTCACACACAGTGTTCTATCGTAAGTTTTTTTGAAGTTCAGCACATATTTATACACACAGTGTTGTATCGTTAGTTTTCATGAAGTTAAGCAGGGGAATTCTCACACAGTGTTGTTTCGTTAGTTTTCATGAAGTTGAGCACATAGTATCACACACAGTGTTGTATCGTTAGTTTTCAATAAGTTAAGCACAGAGATTCGCAAACAGTGTTGTATCGTTAGTTTTCATGAAGTTAAGCACAATGATTCACACACAGTGTTCTATCGTTAGATTTAGTGAAGTTCAGCACATAGTTTCGCACACAGTGTTGTATCGTAAGTTTTCATGAAGTTGAGCACATAGTATCACACACAGTGTTGTATCGTTAGTTTTCAATAAGTTAAGCACAGAGATTCGCAAACAGTGTTGTATCGTTAGTTTTCATGAAGTTAAGCGAAGAGATTCACACACAGTGTTCAATCGTTAGATTTAGTGAAGTTCAGCACATAGTATCACTCACAGTGTTCTATCGTTAGTATTCAAGAAGTTAAGCACGGAGATTCTCACACAGTGTTGTATCGTTAGTTTTCATGAAGTTGAGCACACAGATTCACACACAGTGTTGTATCGTTAGTTTTCATGAAGTTGAGCACACAGTATCACACACAGTGTTGTATCGTTAGTTTTCATGAAGTTGAGCACACAGTATCACACACAGTGTTGTATCGTTCCTTTTCTTGAAGTTGAGCACGGAGATTCTCACACAGTGTTTTACCATTAGTTTTTATGAAGTTAAGGAAAGAGATTCCTACACAGTGTTCTATCATTAGTTTTGGTGAAGTTTAGCAAATAGTTTCACACACAGTGTTGTCTCTTTAGTTTTCAGGAAGTTAAGCACAGAGATTCCCACTCAGTGTTCTTTCGTTAGTTTTCATGAAGTTGAGCACATAGTTTCACACACAGCGTTGTATCTTTAGTTTTCATGAAGTTAAGCACAGAGTTTCACACACAGTGTTGTATCGTTAGTTTTCATGAAGTTAAGCAGGGGATTCTCACACAGTGTTGTATCGTTAGTTTTCATGAAGTTGAGCACATAGATTCACACACAGTGTTGTATCATTAGTTTTCATGAAGTTGAGCACATAGTATCACACACAGTGTTGCATCATTAGTTTTCATGAAGTTAAGCAGGGAGATATTCACATCAGTGTTGTATCGTTAGTTTTCATGAAGTTAAGCCCAGAGATTCTCACACAGTGTTGTATGGTTAGTTTTCATGAAGTTAAGCACTGAGATTCTCTCACAGTATTGCAACGTTAGTTTTCATGATGTTAAGCAGGGTGATTCTCACACAGTGTTGTATCGTTAGTTTTAATGAAGTTGAGCACATAGAATCACACACAGTGTTGTATCTTTAGTATTCAAGAATTTAAGCACGGAGATTCCAACCCAGTGTTCTATCGTTAGATTTCGTGAAGTTCAGCACATAGTATCACACTTAGGGTATTATCGTTAGTTTTCATGAAGTTAAGCAGGAGGAGGATTCTCACACAGTGTTGTATCATTAGTTTTAATGAAGTTGAGCACATAGTATCACACACAGTGTTGTATCGTTAGTTTTCAATAAGTTAAGCACAGAGATTCGCACACAATGTTGGCTCGTTAGTTTTCATGAAGTTAAGCACAGAGATTCACACACAGTGTTCTATCGTTAGATTTAGTGAAGTTCAGCACATAGTTTCACACACAGTTTTGTATCGTTAGTTTTTGTGAAGTTGAGCACATAGTTTCACACACAGTGTGGTATCCTTAGTTTTCATGAAGATGAGCACATAGTGTCACACACAGTGTTGTATCGTTAGTTTTCTTGAAGTTAAGCACGGAGATTCCCCACAGTGTTGTACTGTTAGTTTTCAAGAAGTTAAGCACAGAGATTCGCACACAGTGTTGTATAATTAGTTTTCATGGAGTTGAGCACATAGATTCACACACAGTATTGTATCGTTAGTTTTCAATAAGTTAAGCACAGAGATTCTCACACAGTGTTGTATAGAGAGTTTTCATGAAGTTGAGCACATAGTTTCACGCACAGTGTTGTATCGTTACTTTTCATGATGTTAAGCACGGGTTTCTCTCAAAGTGTTGCATCGTTAGTTTTAATGAAGTTAAGCAGGAGGATTCTCACACAGTGTTGTATCGTCAGTTTTCATGAAGTTGAGCACACAGATTCACACACAGTGTTGTATCGTTTGTTTTCATGAAGTTGAGCACACAGTATCACACACAGTGTTGTATCGTTAGTTTTCAAGAAGTTAAGCACGGAGATTCGCACACAGTGTTGTATCGTTAGTTTTCATGAAGTTGAGCACACAGATTCACACACAGTGTTGTATCGTTAGTTTTCATGAAGTTGAGCACATAGTATCACACACAGTGTTGTATTGTTAGTTTTCAAGAAGTTAAGCACGGAGATTCGCACACAGTGTTGTTTCGTTAATTTTCATGAAGTTGAGCACAGAGATTCCCACACAGTGTTCTATCGTTAGTTTTTTTCAAGTTCAACACATAGTTTCACACACAGTGTTGTATCCTTAGTTTTCATGAAGATGCGCACATAGTGTCACACACAGTGTTGTATCGTTCATTTCCTTGAAGTTGAGTACGGAGATTCTCACACAGTGTTTTACCGTTAGTTTTCATGAAGTTAAGGAAAGAGATTCCTACACAGTGTTCTATCATTAGTTTTGGTGAAGTTTAGCAAATAGTTTCACACACAGTGTTGTCTTGTTAGTTTTCAGGAAGTTACGCACAGAGATTCCCACTCAGTGTTCTATCGTTAGTTTTCATGAAGTTGAGCACATAGTTTCAGACACAGCGTTGTATCTTTAGTTTTCATGAAGTTAAGCACGGAGATTCACACACAGTGTTGTATCGTTAGTTTTCATGAAGTTAAGCAGGGGATTCTCACACAGTGTTATCGTTAGTTTTCATGAAGTTGAGCACATAGATTCACACACAGTGTTGTATCCTTAGTTTTCATGAAGTTGACCACATAGTATCACACACAGTGTAGCATCATTAGTTTTCATGAAGTTAAGCAGGGAGATTCTCACATCAGTGTTGTATCGTTAGTTTTCATGAAGTTAAGCCCAGAGATTCTCACACAGTGTTGTATGGTTAGTTTTCATGAAGTTAAGCACTGAGATTCTCTCACAGTATTGCAACGTTAGTTTTCATGATGTTAAGCAGGGTGATTCTCACACAGTGTTGTATCGTTAGTTTTAATGAAGTTGAGCACATAGAATCACACACAGTGTTGTATCTTTAGTATTCAAGAATTTAAGCACGGAGATTCCAACCCAGTGTTCTATCGTTAGATTTCGTGAAGTTCAGCACATAGTATCACACTTAGGGTATTATCGTTAGTTTTCAT
>NW_024434091.1:0-10783 GCF_017639785.1 Mesocricetus auratus | reverse complement strand
AGAGTTGTCTGTGGAAGCATTTGGCTCTTGCCAGGGTAGTTTTCTACCCTTGAATTCCACTCAAGGCCGTGTAACACAATCCAAACCTGCAGAGTGTTCGTACACACATATACCTAGCACAGAGGAAGGTATCCCACATTCTGAATCTTACAAAGTCGATTCCAGATTCTCCTCCTCTGGGAGAGGCAGATTTAAACAGCAAGAAACAACACAAGGAAGCCTCAATATATCACATTCTGATGTCACATATTCAGGCAAATCTTACGATGAAGACCTACAACCACCCATATATGCCTTAAAATCAGAGAGAGGCCCATCAATCAACACAAAAGATGACTGGGACATTGGCATTGTCCTTGGTACAACTGGTTCTCTAGACCTTCCATTAATCTCAGAACAGGCACAGGTTAATTACAACTATCCTAGCAATGTCCAAACACAGTCAACAACCGAGGGTGTGGCTCTGCATGATCCTTCATGTTCAGAGGATCCTGTGCAACCATCTTGTCCTGGTCCTGCATCTTTTCCAGCATTGCACTTCACTCAAGGGCCTATAACACTTTCCATTCCTCCAGAGTGGACATACACACATCTGCCATCCCCAGAGGAAGACTTTACCCATTCTCCATTTTCCAAAATGGGACCCATGCGTTCTACATCTAGGAGAAGCAGACTGAAGCAGGAAACCACAGCACAAGGCAATTTCAGTAGCTCTCAAACAGGTAACAGTGGCCTTGACTTGCAGACACTTGACTCACAAATTTAATGCCCTGCCTTATTTGCTGCAGATGATCTAACAATAACTACTTCTGATAAAAGGGACACTGATATTATTATTGGGACATCTGAGTCTCCAGAAAATCCTTCTTCTTGGTAGACACCAATGTTACTTACTCTATACATTTAGAAGACTTGCAACATGCACAGTTTAGAGGGGTTTTCTCTGTGATGTGCCCACAGTATAGGGGCTCTGCACCGAATTTGCTCTCTCCCTGACACTGTAATTCCTTTAGCATTTAGTGAAATGTCCTAAACTCTCTCCAGACCTGCCTATTTGAAGGTTGTACATATCCCACTCAGGTGGAAGTCTGACAACTCTTGCCTCTATCAAATTTGACCCCATGACATCCTCTTCCATGATAAGTGGAATGCATCAGGCTGACACAGCACAAGGAAGCTTCTGTAGAACACATCCTGATGACAATTACTCAGATATAAATACTTTGTCCCACATCCTGCCACCTCTTCTTTAACAGCTGAGAGAGTGCAAACGTCCAATTCAAAATTTGAATACGACTTTGACATTGTTCTTGAAACATCCGGGGCTCGGTACCTACAATTAATCCCAGGACATGCTTAGGTTACTTGCATCTCTACTGTCAAATCCCAAACACAGTCCACAGCTGAGAGAGGTTTTCCTGATTACCACTCAACTTCTGAGGTGTCTGTGGAAGCATTTGACACTTGCCATTGAAGTTTTCTGCCCTTGCAGTCCACTCAAGACCCTGTAATACTTCCCTTTCCTGCAAACTGGACATACACACATATGCCCTCTCCTAAAGGAGATATCTCTCATTATGCCTCTCATAAGTTGGGTTTCAGATGTACCACCTGTAGAAGAGAGAGACTGTAATGGAAAACAACAACACATATAAAACTCAATGTATCACATCCTGATACAATTTGTCAATGAAGTATTTCTATGACCTATAATTTTTCACATCTTCCTTAACAGATGAGGGAAGCCAAGCAGCCAGTAAAAATATGAATGTCATATTACACTGTTCTTGATTCATCTGTATCTCTAGACTTGGCATTTCTTTGTGAACCAACACAGATTGTTTCCATGTCTAGTAGAATTGTCCAAACACAGTCCAAATCTGAGTGTTAACCTCTGCATGATCAATCCTGTTTAGAGGGTCTGGGGATTCATCTTATTCTGGCCCTGGATCTTTTCTGCCATTGCATGTCACTCAAGGGTCTGTAACTCTATCCAATTCTACAGACTGGACACCTACACATATATCCTTCCAGAGGAAGAGGTCATTCATTCTGACTATTACAAATTGGATTCCAGATGGGCCTATTCTAGGAAAGGTAGATTAATACAGTGAACACAACACCAGGCAGCCTCAATTATAACATGCTGGTGACACTTCCTCAGGCAAAATATCCAATTACCCACACATTCCTACTTTTGCCTTAACATTTGAGGGAGGTCCAACATCCAGTAGAAAAGATCAATGGGACATTGACAATCCTCTTGGTATATCTGCGTCGGTAGATATTCCATTAATCTCAGGACAGACACAGGATACTAGCAATCTCCAAACACAGTCCACAACTGAGGAGCTGCTCTGCATCATGTGTCATCATCAGAGAGGACAATGGAACAATCTTGTTCTTGCCTTCGAACTTGTCTATCATTGCAGTTCACTCAAGGGATTATAACACTATTCATTCCTATAGATTTGACATACACCTTTATGCCCTCTCTGGAGGAAGACTTCACTAATTTTACTTCTTACAAAAGGGGACCCATGTGTTCCACCTCTAGGAGAACTAGATTGTAACAGAAAACCACAGCTCAAGGAAGCATCAGGAGCTCATAAAATGATAACAATGGCCTAGAATTGTAAACATCTGATTCACAAACTCTCTTCCCTGCTTTAGGAGTTGAGGGTGGCCTAACACCAACCACATCTGATGAATAGTACACTAATATGATTAACGGGACAGCTGAATCTCCAGACATTCCTTCATCCTCAAAAGATGATCAGGTTACTTACAGTTCTGCTTGAGGGAACTATGCATCATCCAGATTTGAGGAAGGAGTTCTGGGTGATGCCAACAGTGCGGAGGGTTATGTGGATCAATTTTGTTCTATCCCTGATATTTTACAGTCTTTGCCATTCAGTCAAGTGTTTACAACACTGTCTATTCCTGTAGATTGGAAGTTCACACATATGCCCTCTCAAGTGGAAGAGCTGACAAGTTCTCCCTCTTTCAAAGATCACCCCATGCAATTATCTTCTATTAAAAGAAGAATTCAACAGACAACCAAAACACAAGGACGGGTCAGTTAATCATATCATGATGTCAGTTCCTCAGGGCAGAATTCCTATGACCCACAACCTTCAACTTCATCATTAACAATTGATGGAGGCCCGATATCCAATACAAAAGATGAAAGGGACTTTGACATTGTTCTTGGTACATCTTTGTCTCTATACCTTCCATTACTCTCAGAACAGACACAGGTTACTTCTCTCTCTACTAACAATGTCCAAAGGCAGAACACACCTGAGGGTGTTGCTCTGAATGATCTGTCATCCTCAGAGGGGTTTGTGTATCCATCATGCTCTGTCCCTGTATCTTTTCTACCATTGCAGTTTACTCAAGCACTTATAGCACTATCCATTCCTGCAGACTGGAAACATGTGCTCTCACTAGAAGAATAGATCATGGTTTCTCCCTCTTACAAATTGAGACCCATTCCATCCACCTGAAGAAGAAGCAGATGGACACAGGAATCCATTGCCCTTGCAAGCCTCAGTAGAATGCAAACAAATAACTATGGCCTAGATTTGCAAACCCGTGACCCACAAACTCACTGAGCATCCTTAAGAGCTGAAAGATGCCTTACCACTAACATAACTGATGAATGGGACTTTGATTTTATCATGGTGATGTCTGAGTGTCCACATATTTCTTTATCCTCAGAAGATGACAAAGTTATTTCCAGTGTTTCTGGAGGAGAATTTTTATTATCCACATGTGGTTGGAGAAATTCTTACTGATGCATTCCCTGCACAGGGGACTGTGGACCAAATTAGTTTTGTCCCCAATTCTTCTCATCCTTTGCAGTTCATTCAAGGACATATAACACTATCCATTACTGCAGAATGGACATATACACATATTCCCTCCTCAAGGAAGTAATCAGCAATTCCCCTACATAGTGATCCTCAGCAGTGTCCTCACACAAAACTCATATTACATGTATGTCATTGACCAAGTGCTGCATTTTTCTGGGTCTCTGGAACTCCCCTTATCTAAACCAAAGTCACAGGGAAAATCGAGATATATTGGACCTTCACTAATATCATTCACACAAGTGGAAGAATCTTTAGACAACATTGCACCTAAAAATTTCACTGTGGACTCTTGTTTCTCTTCATCCAGTACTCCTGGGATTTTGTCATTCCATAATGACATCTCCCACTGTTCATACCTGTAGACAGGACTTTGATACCTATTCCTTCCTAGGCGTGGGTACTTAATCCATCTGCCTGTATGAAAGGGAGCCAAATATGTCTTATGTGAAAGGCCAACAGAAACAGATGGCCACAGAACATGGAGCACTCAGTATTGCACATGTAGTTCCTCATGATGGAGTCCAGCAAATCTCTGATCCATAGGAACATAATTCTCCCTTATTTTCCAGTTGAGACCTCACTCCCAGCTTTTGGTTTCTCTAAGGTGCTCTATACGATGTAGGAAGACAGACAGCACTTTTGCAGATAACCTTTGTGCATGGAGGCTTCACATCATCAAATTCTTTCAAAATGGATTCATTCTGCAATGTCTTTTTCCAGAAGTCTCCTCACTACTTTACTTTTCCAAAATTTCCTCATACTACCACTCTAGAGACTTGCACATCAACATTATTTTTCCTTTCTTCACAACAGTTGCACTGACTTCCCTGAAGAAAATTTACCAGAAATTTTCACAACAAAAGAAGGGATTCTTTTATGCACTTTGTTCCAATCCATTTCGCTAAGGTGAAGCTTGAAAAGTCCACAGAGAAAGCAAGTTTTTTACCTTTCTCTTAGACAAATGTTTAGAAGCAAAACAGGGATACTATGGGATCTATAAGGACAAGAATATTACTAATTCGAATCAAAATTAGGAAGCACAGAAGAGGAGGTAATGTATTTGGATATGGAATGTGGTGAGTCAAATAATTCCCCTTTCCTTATCACATTAAAATTTGACTTGGATTACTCTATAATTCTCTACAATGTCTTAGTACTTTACTTTTTTATGCTCCCTGACACATTTCTTTTATGATGATTTTTTCAAGAGTCTTTTATGTCTGACATAATGCAGTATACATCTGTCTCCTCAAACACATTTGGGAATGCTCAGTCATTCTTCCTGTGTTTATTGTACAATGTGGAATTCAGTTCTCACCACTGGATTCCACTCTAGTTATTGTTCACCAACTTCAATCTCACTGAACATATGGAGGACAAGAGGCTACTGCCAACAATGAAGTACCAAGAAATATTGCAATTTCTTTCCTACACATATTTGGTTGCTTGAACATAGAATTATGAAGGAAGTTTGGTTGTCACAAGAGCACCAGCTTTACAAAAACACTAAAATTACTTCTTGTTATCTTTGAAATTTCATAAATGTCATAGATATCCAAATCAGAGAAGAACTGTTGTGTGAAGAGGCAATTCTGTGACTCTTCTCTACTGAAAACTTCATAGGAAGAAATTCGATATTGCCTAAACTTATATGAAATTTTCTTCCAGATTCGAAATATTTGTTCCTCATCAAAGACAATTATAGTAGCTAACTTACACTTGTAGTTGATCATTAGATACCTTTATTAAAATTATTTTCACTGTCTGCTGGATTGATGAAGGGGGAATCAGGTCTTGCCCTTTCATCCAGGACACCATTCAGCTCTTCTCCATTTCATCTTCCTGATTGCACACTGTTACGTTGAATAAGGTGGGACTTATGACTTACTCTCTATTATGAAATGGTCCTGAGAACTTCATCTTCCTACTTTAAGGGAACAATTGCTTATCTATAAGCACAATATGGGCCTTAGAGCACTTTCTCCACAAAGAGTGTCAGAGAAAATCATGCTCCACAAAGTTGGGGGCTTAACTATTTCACATTTTAAGAAGTTCTATATCTGCTTTCCCTTGTATCAAGTTGCCTGACACATATTTCTTTGAATAGCTTGCACAGCAAGGTAGATTCATAATTTCTTGTTTTTCATGAGGATACCCCAAACCTACTCCCTCTGACCAAGTGGCTCTACACATTTTCTTCTAACACATAGCAACTGGAAGTTCACTTCAAATGCCCGAATCTTCTTAGAAGAATTGTGAGACATCAGTCCTACCTGACATGAATATTGGAAGGTGTTTATATTATAACATTTATGTTCTTTTGGAATCTTGTGGAATACCTTGAATTTGCTCTGCATCATAAGGTACCCTGACACATTTTTGAAAATGTATCCAGAACCTCTACTATCTCTCCCTAGATTAATTTAACAATGTAGTTCCCTACTAAAAATGACTGTGCATATACGTGTCTTCATAAGAAATTAAGAGTCCTCTCAAAAGCACAATTTAGTCTCATAAATTCTGTAGCAAATGGACTGTCTAATATGGTGTCATTTTAACTCAAGGAATAGTATTTTGCTGTATTTTATTTTAATACTGAATGAACTTCAGATGAAAGTTTTTTGAAAAGAAAATGCCTTTACTTGCCATCTGATTCAGGATCATCAGCTTGTCCTCACCTACTTCGGAAGATAAATTCATTCGTTCCACCACAATTTATACTCAGAACACTGTATCCTATTGCACCAGGGCCCATGATTATCAAGGTTAGCTCAGACCTGACTTTCATTGTCTTATGGTAGAAAAGCTGGTGTGGACACCATCATTCATACATATGTTTAAACAGCTGAATATAAATGTTATTAAGTGTTCCTTCTGACAATGACATATCTGAGCTTTTCCTATCTTTCATGCAGACATGAACCGTTCCTGAATTTTCTATGTATTCTGATGATCTTTCTCCTCTGACATCCGGATCCCAAGACCTCCCTCTCTGAGGGTGCGAGGTATTGAGCCACTACATATGGGGATTCCAAACTGCCTCCTCCTATCATTCCTGTATATAGCAAACATTTTCAGTCTAATGGGACCCCTAATCACAACCATTTCCCAAGAAAATTCAGACCTTTATCATGTATTGTTCTACATGTCAATCTCTATCCGAGGTTACCTTTTTTTCTTCTCATCAAGGAGATCTCAGATGTTATCAGCCTGCTGTGACCAAAGGAGAAAAAGATATTATACTTCTCATCAAAATATCATTGTTCTGTTCTAATCTGTGGCACCAGAAACTAATGTGATCACCTAATGACTGGATCCCAAATCTAAAGCTTTCCATCAAGTTTTCAAATAAGGAACAATCCCATCATTTTAAACTCAGAGCAAAGTATCCAAAAAGAACATTAAAGAGACAGTTATGCTGTGGACACAAACATTGTTGCCTAAACTCCCTAGGATGACAAGATAATATGGACATGACTTTGTTGTTGTTTTTAATATTGTTATATTCTACTAGATTCTGCATTTGTTTAAGTTTAGACAATAATTAGTTGAAAATTTTTGTTATACATTTCCCACCATTAAATATCAGCAACCATATTGATAGATTTTAATTTTTAATGCAAATAGGAAACAATTGTTTTTTTATATTACAATCTCAGTTCACTCCTGCACCCATCTTGACATTCTCCTGTCATCTACCCCTTAACAACGAATCCACTCCTTAGAATGAATGAGGACTTCCATAGGGTATCTTCAAGTCTTTCATGTTAATTTTGGCAGAATCCAGAACTTCCCTGCTGTGTCTATGCCAAGAGTGTATCCCTCTATATTGAAAGGGGTTCAAAAACCCATTTCATGCAACATAAATAAATACTGGTTCCACTTCCAATGGCCCCATTAGCTGCACAAGTCTCCAAACTGACACTCATGTTTAGGGATGCTCTTTTGGTGTTGTGCAGATTCCCTGTCAGTCTGTAATCTGTGAGTTCACCCTTACTCAGATCTTCTGTTTCTCTGTGTTTCTCCAAAATGGTCTTGGATACCTTGCTCAGCATTCTTCCCTCTGCAAAATTGGAGAAAAGGAGTTGGGCTCAGTGCTTTCCTGTCACTCTCTGCTTCTCTTTCCATCAGCTAATGGATGAATCCAATGCTGGCCTTAAAGGTAATCATCAATCTTATTATAGGGAAAGTGTATTTTAGTTAACCTCTAAACTATTTCTTAGATTTTAGTTGGAGTCATCCTTGTAAATTCCAGGGAATTCCCATAGTGCCTGTATTCTTTTTAAATTCCATAATGGCTTTCTCTATAAAGGTAACACTTTCTTTGTTCTCCTTCTGTGTCCTCCCCCAACTTTTTCTTACTGATCCCTCAGGTTCTCTTACCACTTTCCTTACTAGGCTTCTTTTTCTCCAACATCCCTCTTCCCTCCTGACCTTCTCAAATTTACACAAGATGTCTTGTCCCTATCCTTTTCTCAGGATAATCTTGTATGTGTCTTCATTTCTAACTTCACTGAGTTCTTAGACTCTAGGGTAGTTAGCCTTTTTTCTATGTCTAATAGCCACATATGAGTGAGTACATACCATATTTATGTTTATGTGTCTGGGATACCTCACTCAGCATCTGTTCTTCTTGTTTAATCCTTAGCCTACATTTTTCAACTTGTTTTGGTTTTTACTGCAGAGAAGTCTTCCAATGTTTGTCTGACTGCATTTTCTTCTTCCATTCTTCAACTGATGGGCATCAAGTTTACCTAAGGATTCTTGTTATTACACATTGTTGTACTATTAACAATTTTGAACACATTTCCTTGTTGCATGAATATTCAGCATTTAGATATATGCATAATTATTGAATTCCTGGATCTTGAGGTAGACTTATTCACTTTTCTTTTGTGTGAAAATTCCATACTAATGTCTAAGTGACAGTACAAGATTCCATTCCTACCAGCAATGATGTGGTATTTCACTTTCTCAACATCTTCTCCAGTATATGCTGTCACTGGTGATTTTTATTTTCCCATCATGACAGGCAATGATGATAACTCAGAGATATATTGATCTGCATTGCCTTGGTGCATAAGGATGTTGAGCAATTTTTAAGAGCTTTTGACCATTAGCCATTTCTCTGTTCACAATTGTCTATTTTGATCTGCATGCCATTTTTAATTGGATTATTTGGTGTTTTGTGACTATCTTCTTTAGTTCTTTGTATGATATTTGAGATCAGGCCTCTATGCGAAGTGGGGTTTTGAAGGTCTTTTCCAATTCTTTGGCTACCCTCTTGTCTTATTGACTATGTTGTTTGCCTTACAGAAAATTCTCATTTTCAGGATATCCCTTTTATTAATTATCCATCTCAATGTCTGTGCTACTGGTCTTATTTTCTGCAAGGAGTCTCCTGAGCCAATACATTCAATTATACTTCCAACGTTCTCTTCTAAGTGCTTCAATGTGACTAGCTTTTTTTGAGATCTTGATCCATTTCGATTTATATTATGTGCATGGCAATGGATATGGATCTATCTGCAGTCTCCCACGTGTCAGTATCTAGCACTGTTTCTTGAAGATGTTTTCCATTTCATTGTATATTTTTTCTTCTTTCTCAAAAATCAGGTTTTCCTAGGTGTGTGTCTTCAATTAAATTGCTTTGGTCTACTTGCCAGTTTTTGTGACAATGCCAAGCTATTTTCATTAGTGGTGTTCTATTGTAGAGCTTGAAGTCAGGGATAGGGATGCCTATTTAATTTCATTTATTGTATAATATTGCTGTTCCTATCCTGTGGGGTTTTTTTCACATAAAATTTAGTATTATTCTTTCAAGGTTTGTGAAGAATAGTGCTAATTTTGATGGAGATTTCACTGAATCTATTAATTGCTTTTGGTAAGATTTCCATTTTTGTTATGCTGACCCTATCTATCCAAGAGCATGGGACATCTTTCATTTTGTTGTATCGTCTTTATACTCCTTTAAAGAATAAAGTTCTTGTTATGCAGGTCATTCAATTGTGTGGATAGAGTTAGACCGAGATATTTTATATTGCTTATAGTTATTGGAAAACGAGAATTTTCTCTGAGTTCTTTATAAGTCAGTTTATTATTTATATATATTAGGACTACTGATGTTTGAATAAATCTTATACCCTCCCATATATATAAAATTTTAAGAAAATTTCTAACTATTAAAATATAAATGATTTTTTAAATTTTTAATATAAATTATTAGCAAGCTTCCTTCACATGTAAATTCCAGATACTGCTCCCTCCCTTCCCTCTGCCTCCACCACCTACCAACACCCCACAAACTCCCACTCAATCCTTAAAAATTAAGTCTGGATGAGTATTATAAATATTTGAAAATTTGTAAGAGCTACTATTTTCACTTTATAAAGTATTTTGAACATATTTCTTCCAATTGAATAGCTTTGATGACTATTTTAATCATATAAAATAGGATCTTGAATTTCAATTACCAAAGAATTTTATTAACTTTATGTTCAAATAATATTCAATAAGTCCGATTGTCAGTTAAATTTTGGATAAACAAATAAAATATTAATTTATGTATGTGATATTTTCTGTTTCAGTTTTTATGAACAGCATGGAAATAAAAATATTTCATAATGTTTTTTAAGTCATAAGAAATGTTACTCATTAAAACATTAACAGATTTTCAATGTTTGTGGTTATGTTGTATATTTTCTTTAAATTTCACATCATGTTCAATCTGACATATGTCTGTAATTTGTTACAGAAAATTTTCTGTCACTAAACTATGTGTCAGAAGGAAATATAGATGGTACTTGTAATCTTGCCAATCGCTAAAGTTTGTCTTTCTCAAAATTTATTAGCTAAAGGTAAATTTGCATCTTGATTTGTGTTTTAATACTAGTTTTTGTTGTGTT
>NW_024434090.1:0-6262 GCF_017639785.1 Mesocricetus auratus | reverse complement strand
ACAAAACTGTTTGAAAATCTACCTGCTTATCTTCATGATAATCTAACAACACAACACTGTGTATGAAACTACATGCTGAACTTGATGAAAACCAAGCATACAAAGCTGTGTGTGAGAATCTACATGATTAACTTCATGCAGAACTTACGATATAACACTGTAGTGTAGAAACTACGTGCTTGATTAGATGAAAAATAACGAAACCACACTGGGCTTGACTATATACCACTGTAGGAGATTCTGCATTCTTAATTTCATGAAAAGTAATGATACAACATAGTATGTGAAACTAAGTGCTTAACTTCTTCAAAACTAATGAAACAACATTGTGTGAGAAACTACGTGCTTAACTTCTTCAAAACTAACGATACAACACTGTGTGAAACTACTTTCTGAACTTCATGAAAACTAACGATACAACACTGTGTGTGAAACTATGTGCTTAACTTCATGGTAACTATTGATACAACACTGTGTTAAAAACTCCATGTTTCCCTCATAAAAATTAAGGATACAACACTGTCTTAGAAAGTACGACTTAACTTCATGAAAACTAACGACACAAAACTGTTTGAAAATCTACCCGCTTATCTTCATGAAATCTAATGATAAATCACGGTGTATGGAGGAAAGAGATCAGCCCCTCCAAGACCCCAACCCAGCGAACCCAGCTTCAGGTGAGATTGGGTCTCCGGCTGGGAACTCCCGCCCATCACCCATCCCCCTCCATCTTCGGGGCCGCTCCCGGGTTCCAGAAGTGCCGCCCACACAGGAAAGAGATCAGCCCCTCCAAGACCCCAACTCCAGGGAGCCCAGCTTCAGGTGAGATTGGGTCTCCGGCTGGGACCGCCCACCCATCACCCATCCCCCTCCATCTTCTGGGCCGCTCCCGCCTTCCAGAAGAGCCGCCCACACAGGAAAGACATCAGCCCCTCCAAGACCCCAACCCCAGCGAGTCCAGCTTCAGGAAAGAGATCAGCCCCTCCAAGACCCCAACCCCAGCGAGTCCAGCTTCAGCATCCTCAGCTTCAGCCCGCAGTAAGGAAGGAGACCAGTGGAGACGGAAAGACCCCACCAGCACCCACTGGAAGAAGAGATGGGAAGAAGACAGAATAAGAGATCACTCAGCAATAGAAACACCAACATGACCCCACCAGAATCCAGGGATCCAACACCAGCAAGACCCGAAAAGCACTACATAGATGAAGAAGAGGAGACAGACCTTAAAAATTATTTCATGAAGATGATGGAGAGCCTCAAAGAAGAAACGAGGAAATCCCTTAAAGAAATAGAAGAAAAAACAAACAAAAAATCCATGAAATGGGGGAAAATTCAAGAAATAAACAAATCTCTCAAAGAATCTAAAGAGCACCAAGAAAAAACAACCAAGAAAATTAAGGAAACAGCTCAAACAGTTGAAGGATTGAAAGCTGAAATGGAAACGATAAAGAAAACACAGAATGAAGGGATACTGGAAATAGAAAAGCTCGGTAAACGGTCTGGAACTACAGATGCAAGTATCACCAATAGAATACAAGAGATAGAAGAGAGAATCTCAGGTGTTGAAGACTCATTAGAGGATATAGAGTCGTCAACCAAAGAAAATCTCAAAACCAACAAATCCTTAACACAAAATATCCAGGAAATATGGGACACCATGAAGAAGCCAAACCTGAGAATAATAGGTATAGAAGAAGGTGAAGAACTTCAACTTAAAGGTACAGAAAACATATTCAACAAAATCATAGAAGAAAACTTCCCTAACCTAAAGAAAGATATGCCTATGAAAGTACAAGAATCTTACAGAACACCAAATAGGCTTGACCAGAAAAAGAAGTCACCTCGCCATATAATAATCATAACATCAAACCTACAGAGCAAAGAGAAAATATTAAGAGCAGCTAAAGAAAAAGGCCAAGTAACATACAAAGGCAGACCTATCTGAATTACACCTGACTTCTCAATGGAAACGATGAAAGCCAGAAGATCCTGGTCAGATGTCCTACAAACGCTAAGGGAACAAGGATGCCAGCCCAGACTACTATATCCAGCAAAGCTCTCAATTACCATAGATGGAGAAAACAAAATATTCCATGACAAAGCCAGATTTAAACAATACGTATCCAGGAATCCAGCTCTACAGAAAATGCTAGAAGGAAAATCTAGAGCCAAGGAAGATAACTACAGTCACAAAGACACAGGCAATATATAATCATACTTTACAAAACACTAAAAGAAAAAGGGAGGAGAAACAACACAAAATAACTTCACTAACAATAAATCAAGCGCAAACAAGGATCACCAATCAATGGTCATTAATATCCCTCAATGTCAACGGCCTCAACTTGCCTATAAAAAGACACAGACTAGCAGAATGGAGACGAAGACAGAACCCTTCCTTCTGCTGCATACAAGAAACACATCTCAACAACAAAGACAGACGTTATCTCAGAGTAAAGGGCTGGGAAAAGATCTTCCAATCAAACGGCCCCAAGAAACAAGCGGGCATAGCAATCCTAATATCTAACAAATTAGACTTCAAATTAAAATCAATCAAAAGAGATGAAGAAGGGCACTTCATATTCATCAAAGGAAAAATACATCAAGACGAAGTCTCGATTTTAAACATCTACGCCCCAAATACAAAGGCACCTACATTCGTGAAAGAAACATTACTAAAGCTCAAAATGCACATAAAATCTCACACACTAATAGTAGGAGACTTCAACACTCCGCTCTCACCGCTAGACAGGACCTCCAGACAGAAACTTAACAAAGAAACAAAAGAATTAATAGAAGTTATGACCCAGCTGGGTTTAACAGACATCTATAGAACATTCCATCCAAATACAAAGGGATATACCTTCTTCTCGGCACCACATGGAACCTTCTCTAAAATTGACCACAAAATAGGAAACATAGCAAATCTCCACAGATACAAAAAAATTGGAATAACCCCCTGCATCTTATCAGACCACCATGCATTAACATTAGAATTCAACAATAACACAAATCGCAGAAACCCTACAAACTCATGGAGATTGAACAATGCACAATTGCACCATCCCTGGGTAAAGGAACAAATAAAAAAAGAAATTAAAGACTTCCTCGATTTCAATGAGAATGAAGACACAACATACACAAACTTATGGGACACTTTGAAAGCAGTGCTGAGAGGAAAGTTTATAGCACTAAGTGCCCACATGAAAAAACTGGAGAACAGTCATACTAGAGAATTAATAGCACAGCTGAATGTTCTAGAACAAAAAGAAGCAAACTCCCCCAGGAGGAGCAGACGCCAGGAAATAATCAAATTGAGGGCTGAAATCAATCAAGTAGAAACCAGGAAAACACTGAGAAGAATCAATGAAACAAAGAGTTGGTTCTTTGAGAAAATCAACAAAATAGACAACCCTCTGTCCAAACTAACCAAAAGACAGAGAGAGAACATGCTAATTAACAAAATCAGGGATGAAAAAGGGGACATAACAACGGACTCTGAGGAAATCAAGAGAATCATCAGGGCATACTTTGAAAATCTGTACTCCACAAAATTTGAAAATTTAAAGGAAATGGACAATTTCCTGGATAGATATCACTTGCCAAAACTAAATCAAGAACAGATAAATAATCTAAAGAGACCTATAACCCCTAATGAAATAGAAGCAGTCATCAAAAGTCTCCCAAACAAAAAAAGCCCAGGCCCAGATGGCTTCAGTGCAGAATTCTACCAGAAATTCAAAGAAGAGCTCATTCCAATACTAGTCAAAGTATTCCACACAATAGAAGCAGGAGGCTCACTGCCAAACTCTTTCTACGAGGCTACAATTACCTTGATACCCAAGCCACACAAAGACACAACTAAGAAAGAGAACTATAGACCAATTTCCCTCATGAACATTGATGCGAAAATACTCAATAAAATACTTGCAAACCGGATTCAAGAACACATCAGAAAAATCATCCACCATGATCAAGTAGGCTTCATTCCAGGAATGCAGGGATGGTTCAACATTAGAAAATCTATCAATGTAATCCACCATATTAACAATCTGCGAAAGAAAAACCACATGATCATCTCACTAGATGCTGAAAAAGCCTTTGACAAAATCCAGCACCCCTTCATGATAAAGGTCCTAGAGAGATCAGGGATAACAGGAACGTACCTGAATATAACAAAAGCAATATACAGTAAACCAACAGCTAACATCAAACTAAATGGAGAGAAACTCAAAGCAATTCCTCTAAAATCAGGAACAAGACAAGGCTGTCCACTCTCTCCATATCTCTTCAATATTGTACTTGAAGTTCTAGCTACAGCAATAAGACAACAAAAGGAGATAAAGGGGATACAAATAGGAAAAGAAGAAGTCAAACTTTCATTATTTGCAGATGATATGATACTTTACATAAGTGATCCAAAAAACTCCGCAAGGTTACTCCTAGAGCTGATAAACACCTTCAGCAATGTGGCAGGATACAAGGTAAACTCAAAAAAATCAGTGGCCCTAGTATATACAGATGATGAAGTGACTGAGAAAGAAATCAGAGAAACATCACCTTTTACAATAGCCAAAAACAGCATCAAATATCTGGGGATAATGTTAGCCAAGGAAGTGAAAGACCTGTATATCAAGAACTTTGTGTCTTTGATGAAAGAAATCAAAGAAGATACCAGAAAATGGAAAGATCTCCCATGCTCTTGGATTGGTAGGATCAACATAATAAAAATGGCAATCTTGCCAAAAGCAGTCTATAGATTCAATGCAATCCCTATCAAAATTCCATCACAATTCTTCAAGGACCTGGAAAGAACATTAATCAACTTTATATGGAAAAACAAAAGGCCCAGGATAGCCAAAACATCCCTATATAATAAAGGAACTTCAGGAGGCATCACCATACCTGACTTCAAGCTCTATTATAGAGCTATAGTCCTGAAAACAGCTTGGTATTGGCACAAAAATAGGCAGGTAGACCAATGGAACCGAATCGAAAGCCCTAATTTTAACCCACACACCTATGAACACCTGATTTTTGACAAAGAAGCTAAAACTGTACAGTGGAAAAAAGAAAGCATCCTCAACAAATGGTGCTGGCATAACTGGGTACTGGTATGCAGAAGACTGCAGATAGATCCATGTTTATCGCCTTGTACAAAACTTAAGTCCAAATGGATCAAAGATCTCAACATACATCCAGCCACACTGAAACTTTTAGAAGAGAAAGTGGGAGATACTCTTCAACGAGTTGGTACAGGAGACCACTTCCTAAACATAACACCAGTGGCACAGGCACTGAGGTCGACAATTAACAAATGGGACCTTCTGAAACTAAAAAGCTTCTGTAAGGCAAAGGACACAGTCAAAAAGACAAAAAGGCAGGCCACAGAATGGGAAAAGATATTCACTAACCCTACATCTGACAGAGGGCTAATCTCCAAAATTTACAAAGAACTCAAGAAACAAGTCTCCAAAACACCAAAGGATCCACTTGAAAGGTGGGGTACAGAGCTAAATAGAGAATTCTCAGTAGAGGAGGCTAAAATGGCCAAGAGACACTTAAGAAAGTGCTCAACATCCTTAGCCATCAGGGAAATGCAAATCAAAACAACTCTGAGATACCATCTTACTCCTATCAGAATGGCTAGAATCAATAACACCGAAGACAATTTATGCTGGAGAGGATGTGGAGAGAGAGGAACACTCCTCCACTGCTGGTGGGAATGCCGACTCATACAGCCTCTTTGGAAATCAGTATGGAGATTCCTCAGGAAAATGGGAATTAATCTACCACTAGACCCAGCAATTCCACTCTTAGGCATTTATCCAAATGAGGCAGGTTCATACAACAAGGGCATCTGCTCCACTATGTTCATAGCAGCATTGTTTGTAATAGCCAGAACCTGGAAGCAACCTAGATGCCCCTCAACTGAAGACTGGATAGAGAAAATGTGGTACATTTACACAATGGAGTATTACTCAGCAGAAAAAAACAATGGAATCTTGAAATTCACAGGGAAATGGATAGCACTGGAAGAAACCATCCTGAGTGAGGTAACCCAGTCGCAAAAAGACAAACATGGTATGTACTCACTCATATATGGATTCTAGATATGGATCAGGATAGTGCCAGTCTGCACTTCCACAGATAGAGAGTCTGGGAAACAGGAAAGAACCTAAAAGATATGCATATATGCATAGTACCCAAGAGAAGAGGATGGAGACAAGATCCTCTGAATGGATGGGGAACACGGGGAGGG
>NW_024434089.1:0-6800 GCF_017639785.1 Mesocricetus auratus | reverse complement strand
AACCCTGGATAAATGTTTTGTTTTCCAATTAACATGTGCAGAAGGAGTAGAAGGCAGCATGCCACTTGTAAGTTCTCATAGGGAATGCTGCTTAAGAGACCCAGCAAAACCTGAACCTGGGATTTCAGGGTGTCTTTATCCACTGTGTCTCTGGATTCCACTGGCTTCTCCATTTGAGATTTTTCCCCCTCATCATTGTCCTGAATGTGGTGTAAACTCCCAATCGTCTGAAAGATTGCTAGAAATTTGATTTTTTCCCATATTGTCTAAGAAGGGCAGCTTAGAATGTGTCCACTCAAGAGAGAGCAGCCCACATTCTGTTCTGTGTTAAGGGATTTCATGCAATGAGATCCCAATTCCTGGGGATAACTTGTACTGATGATTAGACACCACATTAGAGAAGACTTTTTATCATTACAAATCCTAGGTTCTTTCTTTCCAAGTTCTTAGTTCTGTGACCTGTTGAATTTTGACATCCACGATCATTTTTTTGATCATGTCCATGAGCAGTAAATGGAAATTTCCATGTGTTTCTAGAAATTCTCCCATATGCTCTGCAATTTTTAGTAAAAACTAAATGCCTACCATCGTATCTCTTGTCCAAAATCTTTGAGTAAATACTTGGGAGAGTGGTTAGAATAATTTTATCCTGCATAGATGGTTTAGTTTCTTAAGAGTGTTGTTGTATTCTCCCATTCATTTCCTTCTCTCTGTAGGTGCTTGAGACATGATTCTTGCTGTCCTCTTGGGCTTCCTGTGCTTGGGAGTGGCCTCAACTGCTCCAACACCAGATTACAGTTTGGATGCAGAATGGGAGGAGTGGAAAAGGAGCAATGATAAAACATACAGCCAAGTAGGTCACATGGACACCCAAAGAGGGTCCTCGTAGAGCATGTTCATTGCTGTTGTGGGTTCATGGTTATGCTCGAGGCAATACATGGCACCCTTACCTGAGGTGTTAATGTAACACAGGATAAACACTATCTCTGCTCATCAATGTGTTGAGAATGGCTTGCTTTAGTGTCCCAAAAATCCCTCTCCACAACCTGCATGCATAAGCAGCAGCCAGTCCACTTGGTCAGGTAGTGTGGGGTTATAATTAAAAGTAAATGCCATTCATTATGTTTATTTCCAGGAGGAAGAAAGGCAGAGGAGAGCAGTATGGGAAGAAAATGTGAAAATGATCAAATTGCTCAGTATGGAGAATGGCCTGGGGATGAACAACTTTACTGTAGAGATGAATGAATTTGGTGACATGGTGGGTGTGGCTTAAATTGTGTTGTATTCTGCTTTTTCCCTTCTATTGTTTAAATGGAAACTTTATGTATCTTTCCTTGAAGACTGGTGAGGAAATGAGGAAATTGATGATGGAGAGCTCAGTTCTGACTCTAAGGAATGGGAAACGCATCCAGAAACGAGGAGATGTCAAATTACCCAAAACTTTGGATTGGAGAACACAAGGCTATGTGACTCCTGTGCGGAGGCAGGTATGACAACATCACATGACTGACTTCTTCAGCTACTGCAATGGGACTAGTTATTGACTCATCTGTCTTATTTTATAACTTGAAGCCACAGTTACTGTCCTTACCATTCTTCTGCTAGTAACAAATAGCTTTGTTGTCCAAGGGAAGGAGGAATCCCTAATCCATGCCTTGTCAATTATAGGGATCATGCAGGTGTAGAATGTATACTCCTAATTTGTAAGTACTACTTACTCTCAAACCTCCATCTAGTGACCCCACTTTATCTCTCTCCAGACTTAATTTCTTCCATTATTGACATTTCTTACACCTGGCATCCAGTAGATCACAGTCTCATGTACATCTGTGTTTGACTGTGTGGTTACCCATTCGGGCATAAGACACCTCCCCACGGAGACTGACCCTTCCTACCTAGGCATCAGCCAAATGAGAATAGCTCATTTTTGATCAAGTACTCTTCTAACTTAGCTGCAGTTAATATTTTTTATGGATGACAATATTTCATCTCTATTCAGCTAGGTTGTGGTGCTTGCTGGGCTTTTGCTGTGGCTGGTTCCATAGAAGGACAGCTGTTCAAGAAAACAGGCAGACTGATCCCACTGAGTGTACAGAACCTAGTGGACTGTTCTAGAACTTATGGCACTAATGGCTGTAAAGGAGGCAGAATCTATAATGCCTTCCAGTATGTGAAGAACAATGGAGGTCTGGAGGCTGAGGCAACCTATCCCTATGAAGCAAAGGTAAGTGGGCTACCCGGGTTGTCTTTTCATTTCATCTGGGTTAAAGGGAACTTGCAGAAAAAATGCATTGCCTTCAGAGCTCACATTGAATGCAGATTTTCCTAAACCACCAGTGCTGCCATTAGAGTGTCCACCATGGCATGGTTGTCTGAATCCACGATTCCATGTAGATTATTTCTGCTTGTATGCACTTGGAGAATGTGCAAACCATTCCACACATAATGTAGATTTCCACACCATGAAAATTTCTTGTGGATAGGAAGATCTATGAGGTATCATTGAAGGCAAGAGAGCTGATTTTCTGTTCCTAATCTTCCAGTAATATATCACTTCCTGGGATGATTTATCGTAGCCCAGATATGGGAATGGTCCAATGCAAACTACCCAGTATTGAGGTTCTTGCTGTCCTGAAGGTAGATGGGAGTAACCAAACCTCTTAACTCTTTGCTTTTCAAAGGAAGGACGCTGCAGGTACCGTCCTGAACGCTCTGTCGTTAAGGTCGCCCGCTTTTTGGTTATCCCGAGGAATGAAGAAGCCCTAATGAATGCGTTAGTGACCAATGGACCCATTGCCGTTGGAATTGATGCTTCACATGAATCTTTTCTAAGATATACAGGAGGTAAGTATGTGTTTTTGTAGATATCAATGAAGAATTCTTGTGACCCTTTGGGACCTGCCAGGTTGATATCCTAATAGTGTATAAAATTTGATGTGAGTGTTTGTGCTTGTAGGTTTGACATTTGTTAATGCAGTCATCATGTGTGTTGTTTCTAAGCGACATGACATACCTATGCATCGGAGTACTTCGTTACTTGTCATATTATTTAGCTTCATTTACACACGTTTGTTACTTGTCATATTATTTAGCTTCATTTACACACGTTCGTTACTTGTCATATTATTTAGCTTTATTTGCACACGTTCGTTACTTGTCATATTATTTAGCTTTATTTGCACACGTTCGTTACTTGTCATATTATTTAGCTTTATTTGCACACGTTCGTTACTTGTCATATTATTTAGCTTTATTTGCACACGTTCGTTACTTGTCATATTATTTAGCTTTATTTGCACACGTTCGTTACTTGTCATATTATTTGGCTTCATTTGCACACGTTCGTTACTTGGTGTCTGTTAAGATATGGAGCCATCACATTCCTAGAATGAGGAGTGACTTGAATCAAGAAATAAATGTTTAGCTGCGATTTCTTGTAATGTGATTATATCAGCAAAAACACAAGATGTGGAAGAAGTATCTTATGTGGATACCGGGACGTGCTTATCAACAAAGTTATGGTCACATTTATGTATTTATTTACTGATTTATTTGTTTGGTTATTTGGGTTTTAATGAGAACTTGGATGAGGATTCCTGTTAACCATGGTTCCTATTTTTATTGGAATTTCTGCCACTTCAGTCCAATTATAAAGTGCCCCACTTACTGTTGTTGATCAGGGTTACCACCAGGTTCCTAGTGCCTTTTATTACATTGACTTTCTTTTTCAGGTATTTACAATGAGCCTAAGTGCAGACGTGATTCTCCTAACCATTCGGTGCTGTTGGTCGGGTATGGCTATGAAGGCAGAGAGTCGGAGGGCAGGAAATATTGGCTGGTGAAGAACAGGTATAAATTGCTGAAAATTTTTGTATTTTAGGTTTCAAATGGACTTTCTGTTTGTAATTATAGTTTACGTACAAGTCACAGAAAAAGGAACAATTTCTATCCTTTTTTGTTGTTCAAGTGTGTGTGTAAGTATGTGTGTGCATGTGTGTGAGTATGTGTGTGTGTGAGTGTGTGTGTGGGGGGGCGTGTGTGAGTGTGTGTGAGTGTGCGAGTGTGCATGCATGTGTGTGAGTATGTGTGTGAGTGTGTGCGAGAGTGTGTGCAAGTGTGTATGCGTGTCTGTGTGTGTGTGTGTGTGTGTGTGAGTGTGTGTAGGCCATGCTGATGCCAGTTGTCTGCCTCAGTTCTTCTGCATTGAGATAGAGAGTGTCAATGATCCTAGAGTTTCATATTTTCGCTAGTGTGCATATCTAGTTTGTTTTAGTTATTCCTTGGCTTCTCCAAATACAGAGTAAATGCTAAAACATCCTAGCTTTTTTAAAAGTTACTTTCACTTGTGGTAAGTGTGTGTCTGTGTGAGAGAATGCTGTGTGTGGGCAGATGCTCTTGCCGACCAGACAGACATTACATTGCCCACAGCTTCCGTTATACGGGATTGTGACCAGTGCTCCTAGACACTAAGATATGATTTCAGCCTCATTTTGGCTTTTTAAGTGGAACTTGGAGTTAAACTTCAGACCTTCGTGATTAGACAGTAAGGCAACTAATATTATATATGAACACAGACTCACTGTTTTCTTGGTAATTAATATAATTTTTGAGTCATTGTTTTTCTATTTTCTCATTGGTTATTTCTGCACAACCCATGGGTGGAAGATGTCCTAATTTCCTCTGCTGTGATTTTTTTACTGTCCTCTGTGAGATAACTTGTGATACTCTGGAATTGATTTTCTGCCTTCTGATGTTTTCTACTGAGTTGACCTCTGGCTCAGTACTCAAATGCAGAGTGATTATAATAGTCCACTCTGATGTGTCTTGTCTATTAAATGTGAAACCTGATTTCTTTCAGCCATGGTGATAATTGGGGAGAAAATGGCTACATGAAGATCCCCAGAGATCAGAACAACTACTGTGGAATTGCTTCCTATGCCATGTACCCTATATTGTGAGCTGCCTGGGGATGAGAAGGCAGGGAAGATATTAGGGGCAGCACACACGGAAGAACCCCAGCCTCTTCAGAGTGACCGCCCTCTGCTGAGTGCAGGAGATGCTTGAACCATTGAAAGGCCAGGGCAGGATGTGAAATCTGTGGTTTTTGCTTGCTCTACTAAGACATGACGGCTGCTGTAACTGATGCTCTGCACTCATTTCTGTTAAGAATTCCTGTAGTTGCCCCTGGGTGGTGGTGGTGGAGATAGAGGTGGTGAAATGCCTTTAATTCCACCACTCAGGAGGCAGAGGCAGGTGTCTCTAGGAGTTCAAGGCCATTCTGGTCTACAAAGCTACACAGAGAAAACCTGCCCCCCCAAAAAAGACTTCCTATAGTGACTTGATTTTAACTTTTTCACTGTACTGAAAAAGACCTTTAAAAATAAAAGTCAAATTCAAAGGTAGTATTTAGTATTTCATTTTGGGAGATGACCTTTTTTGTTTTAATGCTCAAACACGGTATTCATCTTGAACTGGGTGTGGTGCTGCTGTTCCAGGAGGAAGAGTCGGCGGCTCCTCTGTCATGGGTGGCCTTCAGTCACTGGATGTCCATTGCATCTAGAGTGTGATTTGTATACAGCATCCCAGCTCTTAAAGACTACATGAATACCCCCCTGGGTTTGATGTTTTTCAGCTGACACGAATTCACCCAGTTTCAGTTCTTCACCCCTCTGTGGAGTTTGATGTGACTGTGTCCCCCACCGCATTGTGATTGGCTGTGACGCCACCCTCTTTCCAGCAACCCAATCCCATACTAGCTTGTCAGTGACTGTGACCCTGGAAATCAAGATAACCCAAGTCTGCAATTACAGCACCGATTTTCCAGAATGTTCAGCGCTTCAATGTTCTTGAGTGCTGACCTAGCTTTCAACACAGGCTTTTACCATTCAGGGTCCTAGTCTCTTATTGCCTACGGTTGATAATCCTCAGGCTTAACTATCTGATGCATTCAACTTTGCCTCAGGCATGCACATTCAGAAAAATGTGACACATATAAATTACCACATATGTATTACTTTGGTGTGTACCATTTTGAACTATCTCTGGGCCCAAGCATGTAGGGCAGGTATTAGAATGGACCCTCAATTCATAACAAATGACCATCACAGTCAGATCTCATTTCAGCTTCTTGTGCTTGATTTCAGAGCCTGGATATTGGGTCTTGGTAACCTTACCTGCATGGTTGTCATGGAGACAGAAGTCTGGGAGTGCTTTTCTGTACATCCAGAATCTGCTTGGCCAGAATCCTCTTTACCCCACAGTTTTTTTTATCATTTTTTATTTTAATTTCAAATAGCTTGTTTTACATGTCAATCCCAGTTCCCTCTCCCTCCCCTCCTCCCGCACTACCCTTCCCCCCCTCCCACCCTATTGCCAAATCCTTCCACATAGGGGATATCTAGAGTCTGTCATTTTACTCTTGGTAGGGTCCAGGCACTCCCCTAAGAGTCCAGGCTGAGAGAGCGTCTCTCTTTGTGCTATAGGCACACGAAGACAGTTTGTATACCAGGGATATACACTGATCCACAGCTCAGGGCCCCATAGGTTGCCCAGGCCTTCTCACTGACACTCACATTTGGGGGGTCCAGATCAGTCCCATGCTGGCCTCCCCACTGTCTGTCTGGGTGTCTGGGGTCCAAGAGCTCTCCCCTGTTCAGATCAGCTGTCTCTGCTGGTTTTGCCAGCCCATTCTTTGCCAATTTTCTCATCACTCCTCTCTCTGTCACTGGGTTCCTTGGGTTCAGTAGAGTGATTAATTGTGCGTTTGCCTCTGCTTCCATCAGTCACAGGATGAAGGCTCC